>NC_056741.1:830900507-831093007 GCF_019279795.1 Protopterus annectens | reverse complement strand
TCTAGTTATGCCTCATAGCGAAGTAGTCCTACTTTCAGTTATTTACAGATGTATTGCACTATTCGGGATATGCAGCTTACAAATCGTTTCACTCTTTTTGGTGTTTGTTTTCTTTCCTATTCCTCCCTCAAGTCCTCTTTTCTGCTATTATGATGGAATGTACAGACTGAAAATGTGACTGTAATTTAGAAGACACAGCTAACAGTCTCATTCTGTTCAGTGTTTACATGCATTTTCTTCCTTCCATTGCTAAATCCCTGATTTTGCTTGCACCTGCAATGTACTACTTCATAATATGGACTTGCTTCATTGCGGGTATCAGTTGGTTCCCTATAAACTGTTAATTATTTTTCATGCAAGATAATTACTGTACCCAGCTTGCATACCCTCAATTATAACTTTTAGGTTGCATTGCATTGTCTGCCTCATAAGCTGTAATACTTGCTCTAACAGTCCTACTTTCTGCTGCAAGAATTTTATCTGCTTATAATCTTTCTGCTGTGAGAATGATATAGTTGTTTTTTACCAGTAAAAGTATTCAGACTATTTATATGTGTATATGTCTTAAAAGATATGAAATAATACACAGCGAAATCTGTGCCTGTGTGTATCAATATTTGTATTTTACATATCTTTAATTACAAGTTATATATCCAGACATCCACTGGTATTATAGGCGCATTGAAGTCAATGTTTCTTGTGTTCATGGCTACATGTCTAATATATAATATGTTTTTGTATATTTGTATGGCCTACTAGTGGAAACAGTGATGAGACTGTTTAGTAATTGTCTGATTATTAAAAATTACCCAAATGTGCGTATGTGTATATATACATGTATTAATTTTATATGTTAACATAGTTATGTATAATGTATTTCTCTATCCCTACACAAATGCACTGAAGACACAGCAGAGTGAGTGTAAGTATGTACTTACTTACATTTTATGTATCTTTACATACCTACATGTAAGATATGTCTCCAGACACCAACACGTCCAGGTGTCTGCTTTCTGAGGCTACGTGCAGAATATATATGTTTATATGTTATATATTTCTATATCCACACATATTCTAGATGCAGTAGAGGTGAGTGTGTATATATACATATTAGAATTTCATGTCTTTACATATTTGCATATTACTTGTATATCCAGAGATGCACATGTGTTATATTTTTATGTGCATATATATATATGGCCGGTCAGTAGTAGCACAGTGATACTGGTTAATCTTCTTATTTCATCTTTTCCCGGTTAGGGATCACCACAGCGGAACTCCGGTCTGCTACTGATTGGCGATGGATTTTTTATGGTGCTGAGTTGCCAGCCCAACGCCCAACCTTCAAAGAAGACACCAACTAATACCCAATGGATATCAAACTGATAAAACAAAAAGAAAGCATGACCAGCCGAGTACTTCCAAAGCGTTTTAATAAATATTCCACACGCTAAGCTCTTTCACCATCCTTACATGGCTTCTTCAGAGTGAGTGGTAACAAATCAACAAACCCTTTTATATACACATTAATTGTTCAGTTATCCAATTTACAAATTTAAAAAACACATTCATCTTAAAATGACATATACAAAACACATACAAACCCAACCCACAAATGTAAAAAATAATATATAAAAATACATATAAAGAACTATGCTGATGTAATATTTAGTATTTAGTATTGTTGTGTGCCCTTAAAATGACTAAATAATGTTTGCCCTTTGTCTCAAAATCAGTCTTAGGGAAATAAAGTCATTCAGTCTAGGTGGCATTGAAGCATTCAACATAATCAGCCATTTATATTCTAATAATTCCACCTTCAATTATTCATCCCCCCTCTTTCGTTAAACAGCACCCTATCAATGACAAAAACCAGAAATTTCTTAAAATTAGTGCACACAGTACTATGTGTATATAGAGCATTGTGAGAATCATGATTCTTAATAGCCCTAAGATGTTTACCTATCCGGTCTTTTAATCTTCGAATAGTCTTACCAACGTAGAATGCACTACAATTGGCGCACGTGGCTAAATAAACCATCTTTTGTGTGTTACAATTCACTCTACCTGGACATGAGATAGTCCTGTTATATCCCTGTACACAAACGTAAGGTTCATCATTGATGTTTCTACAAACCCTGCAGGTCCCACATCTTTTCATTTTAGATATTGTATTTTTGGGAATATGTTGTTCTAAAAATTCTTTGATATTTCTTCCCCTTGAATAAACAATTCTGGGGACACAGCCTAAAAATTTTTGAGTTCCCAATGAAAACAGACATCCCATGCTGTACGTACTACTTCCTCAATCCCTTTTATCTGATTGTTATATGTTAAAACTAAAACTCTTGAATCATAGGAGTTTTTTTGTTTTGATCTTCTCAAATTTTCTATATTGTTTACACTGAGTATAGGGGGAAACACTGTATTCCTCTTAGTCAGTACCTCTTTACGTGTTCTGGTTAACAATTTAAGGGGATAGCCTCTTTCCAAAAACATCCCAACCAATGTGTACAATTCTTCTTCCAAAACTTTGTTGTTACTTGTAAGTCTGGACAACCTTACCATTTGCCCCTTCTCTATACCCCTGTGTTGATGTATAGGATGACAACTTTGGTAATGTAATAAAGAATTATTATATGTATCTTTCCTATATATTTTACTTTCAACACTGTCTACTTGGTGTCCTGTGTCTCATGTGATGCATTCTATGTTGGGAAGACAGACAGGAAACTTAAGGACAGAATAAGGGAACACTTCTGTCCAAGCATTACATCAGTATAGATTCAACCCACACTTTCTTGTTTAAAGTGATAGAGAGAATTCCTGTTAGTTCCAGAGGTGGAGATATCAGAGGCAGGACAGAGGTGCAGGAGGCCAAGTGGATCATTAGGTTTAGGAGTGACAAATATCCTGGTCTAAACGATAAGGTTCATTGAGACCCTTTCTAACGAAGAGGAGACTTAAATGATTTATTGTTTATGTGTATAGTCCACTATGGGTGATGTAATAGATATCATTAGTTTATTTTATTGTTTTAATATGTGGCCACATATTTTAAATACATTTTAAACATGATTTTACATGCATATTCATGTTTATTTACTTCTATACATGCAGTGAATGAATTTGCACTTATATTTTGTAAGTATATATCTTGTAAGCATATATTTGATATGCTTTGAGTGTATTTCTTTAATAATGCAATTGTTTTAAATTGATTAATTGTGATGGTTTGGTGCCTTTTTTTCTATAAAATGCTTCATTATATTCTGAAGTTGTATGGTCTGAAGAAGTCCTTTGTGGGTGAAAGCTCTTACCTATGTCTAATGTGGTGAATTAAAGATTTTATTGAGAGCTGTATGGATCGTTTATTTGGTGGACATCTGTGGTTTTGAATATTATACTACTTTCATTGGCTTCAGCTTTGGTCGTTCCGACACCAGGATTTTATGATTCATTTTTATTTAGTTGTTTATTTTACATTTATTTTACATTTGTTTACCAGGAAAGTCTGGCTGGACAGGCTGCACATTTTCAGCAGAGGCCAGGGGAGAAAAGCTCCAATATGATTAATACTAGTAAGAAAAAATAGCAAGAATACATTACAGTAAGTGTACATGAGAAAAGCTCCACTTAATACAATATAAAATCATTGTTGTACACAAATAACAGGAGTTACATTTAGAGGTAGTGAAACATAGTAAGACAGTGCACTTAATACAATAAAAAAGCATATTATTACACACCTTCTGAAAAAGTTTACAGAGAAAACAGACCATAAGAAAATACACACACACACACACACACACACACACACACACACACACACACACACACACACACACACACACACACACAAACACCTACCTACCTACCTACCTTAGCTCTCAGCCGGTAAAAGTGCATTTGCTGAAGTCTGACGAAGTAAATCCTGTGTTCTGTCCGAACCGCAGAAGTACATCTTAGACGCGTGTGGCTGGCTTAGTAAAATCTTACTCCTGTGATAGAAACAGCAGTCCTCTGCTCGAACAGCAGAAAGTAAAGCAAATCCTGTGTTCTGTAAATTCATCTTAGATGCGTGGTAGCTCCTATTCAAACAGACATGCGGAATGCTGACGGAGCTGACATCATCACGCACATGATGATTTCACTTCCGAAAGACCAAAATTTTAAAAAATAGATCTGAAAAATCGGAAATAATGGGGTGCCACTCAGGAATCATGGCACCCCATTATTGGGACCCCAAAACTTGGTAAAAATTGAGTTATTCGGGACAGTTGAGAGGTTATGTATGTCAACAATTTTACTACTTTTATTATGTATGTGTTTCTGTAAGTATGTGGACATATATGGGCATTTAGGTATATGCATGATGACTTTGTATACTGCTTGTTCCTATGTATTTGATGTCTATATATGTGTCTGTGTACTTATATATCTGTGTATGTATATGTACATATGTAACTATATGTACATGCACATGTGTGCATGCATACTTCTAAGTATGTATGTATTTGTACATATGTTTACACTTATGTATATATGCATGTATATGTGCATGCAGATGCATGAGTAATTGTGTATGTGTATAAGTACATGTATACATATGTACATTCTGTATGTATACATGTGCACATATGTCTATGCAGGTCTATTTCACATAATCAAACATCCAAATGTTCGACTTTCATATGATCGAACACTTGAATGTTCGAAAATGTGGAAAAAAAAAACTAAACAGTGGTAGCAGGGGGGCAAGCCCCCCCTGGACCTCCCACACCCCCTGCTATTTAAATATAGCAACTCCGAGATCGTACTACATTGCGGTAAAGAGAAATCTTCCCATTCTGCGCTCTGTGGAGATCCCCATTCAGACCGGTCGAGCTTTTAAAAGTTCAATCATATGGTCTCAGCCATATGAAAGTCGAGCTTTTAAAAGTTCGACCATCTGAAGGGGGAAATGTCTATGCATATAAATATATGAATATGTATGTGTATATGTTGTGTGTGCATGTATTTTTTTTATATATGTGCATGACATAATATACTTTATTGTCATGCACAATTATCAATATATGTCATATTAATATTTATGGTAATAACTTGAAAGAGAACGAAGGCATGCAGATGTAAACTTGAAAAGTTTTCACTGATAATTGCTGTGTACCTACTGCCACTTTGCAGGTATTTGCATTAGTCTGTAAATAAATATGCATAGATATAATTTTTAGGTAAAATATCAAGAAGTGTTTGATTGTGGGAACTGCATTTTCCAGGCAAAGTGGGTTCACACTTCAACAGAGCTTCTCAACTCAATTAAGATGGTGAGAACCTCAGAAAATGTGATATATTTTCAAGCTAAAGTATAAATATGTGCCCCATTAATTTCTGTTAATAACTTGATATAGACCATTCAGATCGTACTTCATGGTATTACAAAGATTACGCAATGCTGCTGAAAACCTTCTCACTGAAACTGTGGGTCTTGATACCACTGCTTTGTAGAGATGTATAAAAGGTATATCAATAAAGGATGCATTTTGCACCCCCTTCTTGTGTTTTCCTTTCTCCTCTTGACCTCTCTGTATTCTTTTCTCCCTGATTTACCTGGTAGTTCTATCATTTTGCCTCTGGTATTTTGCATTTCTGTATTAATTCCATCGTTTTAAATTTTTCCCCACCATCCTTTTGTTTGCATAACAAATCTTCTGAGCTGTCTCACTTATCCAGATTTCTTTATTTTTCTTCCCTGTCTTTGCCTCACCCATCTGTTCCCCATAGTTTTTTGGGTTCCCTTCACCCCACTTCATGCATCTTAGTTCCTTTAGTGCTGCTTCATTTGTGTCCTTTTGTAAGCTTCTCCATGTCTCTCTGTCCCTCAGTCTTCTGTTTAATCTCCTTCTCTTTTGTTTCTGTCTAGTGAATGATGTTACTTTAGTGCATATATGGGAATATGTAGGTACCCCCAACCAGTCTTTTCCTATTCATTTTCATTTTTGCCTTGGTCACACTTTTTTCCTGGCCTGTAGTGACCCACTGTTCTATGTCTTTTCACATTTGTTGTAGCCTTTTGTCCCTAGGGTTTATATGTATGCTATGGAGTAGGTGGGCATCATCTACACGAATTCTCTCAAACAATGTGCAAGTCTTATTCCATTTCTGGACAACATCCCTTACCTTGCCTCTATTTTCCTCTAGGATTTTCTCTATTGTCTCTCTCTCCATGATTCCAACATAGAGCTAGGTACTTGGGGAACTCAGCCTCTTTTTTCTCTCTCTCTCTCTCTCTTAATCCCTCCTTTCTCCTTCCCTTTTCCTAACGTTACTACCGTTGTCTTTTTATTTTTGCACTTAAAGCATGACATTTCCATAAACTTCTTAAATCTCTCTCTTATAGCTTCCATTGCTGCAGCCACATCCTTCGATATTAACATGCAGCCATCTTCATATAACATAAACTGAGATTTTATGCTTTTCCTCTAACATTGCTACATTTTGTGTGACTTCCACTGCTAGCTTTTTGATCACAAGCATAAACAAGCTTGTGGATAGCTGGTACTCATGTCCAGTCTCGCCTCTTATCCCTGTCTCCACAGGTTCTACTCCATTGATGTCTTGGTATATGGCCTGTATCCAATGTATGAACTTTTCCCCCACCTACCATTGCACAGTGTCTTACATAGGAATGTTCACCTCACATTATCAAAAGCCTTTTGCATGTCAAGTAGCACAATCCCACTTTTCCTTTCCTGCCTCTGTTCCTCCCTGTGCTTAAATTCCAGCAGATCTCACTATGTTTTTTCTTCTTTCTCTTCATAAAGCAAATTTGATCTGCTTGTATTATTTTTGACAACACTTCATCCAGCCTTTCTGTCAATACCTTTGCCAAAATCTTGATGTCTACATTAATTAATATGATAGGTCTCTAATTTTCCTTTTCCACCTTTTCTCCTCCTGCTCCTGTGGTGTCATGGATATCCTGGCCATCCTCATACTTTTAAATGCTTTGCTTGTGCCCTGTATTGCCTGGTATTCAATCTTTATGACCTTCCAAATGTCCTCCCCTCCCCATTTGTAAAAGGAATCTATTTGTCTCCTTCATTTTGTGTTTTTTCTTATCTTATCTCTTTTTACTTTTGTATTCATTGTTATTTTTTGTCCTCCAGGTTATATTCCCAATATTCTTTCCAGAGTTCTATTCCAAAACTAATATAATTTCCTGCTGTTTGTAAATCTCCCTGCAATATTCATTAATTCCTTCTCTGATGAACTGATCTTCTCCTAAATATTCTCCATCTCTTCTCCTTATTATCCATATCGCTGTTCTTGCTTTTACTTGTATTTCTTTTCTAATTGTTTACTTTGTGCTTCTCCCACTATCCAGCAGTTGTCCCTCAAGTACAACTGCTGAATTCCATGCTCTGTGATAATTTTGCTCTGCTAATTCCATTAATGTTGTTTTTTTTAATATGTAAGATCTCCCTTCTGGTTTCATTTCCTCTGCCTTCCTTGCATACCATCTCTCTATCCTCAATAACCCTTACTTGCTTCTTTTCGTCTGCACTTACTAGCTTTCCCCTGACAGTGATCTTGATCCCATCCTGGCAGTGTTCCTCCATTTAGCCCATGTCTTTCATATTGTCCTGTACTGACTCATTTACTAGTCTTTGCAGTGTTTCTTTTTCCTCCTTTTCTTTCCATTTATAGCTAACCACCTCCACTACCTTCTCAATATGTTTTTGTTCCTGCACATTTATCTTGACTTTTACTGCTGCATGCTTTGATATTTGCTTCTCCTGTATGTGGATCTGTTTCATTATTTTCATTAAGTTTCCCTTTTCTAAGAGCCTGTCTGATCTACTTGTATGTATAAAAATGCTTTGTGTAATGTGCATTCCTGCTCATTTGGATGCCTTTATCTCCATATGTCCAGCAAACCTCCATCTTTAATTCCTTGGTGTGAATCTTGTGTCATTGTTTTTATATTCCCTCTAATGTACAACCTGTCTTTTTCTATTTCTTTGGTGACATTGTCTCCTTCCATTAGCCCTATTCCAGCCTCTCTTGTCTGTGCCCAGTTAGCAAAAAAAAAATATTGTAGAATCCTTCTTCATCCCTGTTTGGTGCATATATATTTCCTGATGTCCAGCATGCACCTCCATGTGCATAAATTCCAGCAGGTCTCAGCATTTTTTGGCTTTCTTCTCTTCATAAAGCAAATTTGTTCTGCTTGTATTATTTCTGGCAATACTTCATCCAGCCTTTCTGTCAATACCTTTGCCAAAATATTTATGTCGACATTAATCAGTAAGATAGGTCTATACTTTTCCTTTTCCACCCTTTCTCCTCCTGCTCTGTAGTATCATGGATACCTTGGCCCTTTTTATACCTGCTTTTTGTCACTTTTCCTGTTACCTGAGGTCCCTTCAGAAATACAGTGGCTGTTCCCCTCTTTCCTCTCTCAGCCTTGTTGCCCATCTCTCCCTTTACATACTAATAACACAGTGTCTTCTCCCCCTCTTTGATTTTCAGATTTGTTTCTTTGAATGGAACAATTTTTGCTACCATCCTCTTTAGCTTTTCATGTATACTTTTCTGCAAGGATTTGATGAACCCCCAGTATTCCATGACGTTATCTGTAATTTCCCTGCTTTTTTGTCCACCCCTCCCTGCTTTCCTCATTGCTGTCATCAGGAATAATCCTGCCTTTGCGCTTACCCTCTGAGCTGAACATTGTGTTTTTTTGGTGGTTACCTATGCTCAGACACTTCTTCCCCCTTGACCTATGGATTCCTGACATTTGGCTCTTGCATGTTCATGAGTGAGCCTTGGAAATTAGTCTTTTAACTTATTCAATCATATAACTCATACCCATATCTCCTTATGTCATCCAAACCTTGTTTTGGGCTTAGATTCTTTAACCAAGTAATGTATCTGCTAATAATAGGTAGCATTTGAAGGTGCAAACAGTTATTAACACAGTGACACCAAGATTGTTAATTTAGGGTGTCCTGCAGTATAGAAATTAGTCAGTGAATTTGTCATTTATTCATATTTTCACAGCTGACAGCCCTACATGCAACTGAGGGTTATAGTGTGAAATGCTATGGTGGGAGACAAGTAAACTCATTGTCAATGTCCATTTATATAACATTATAACTCAGATATTGCTAGCTGTTAGTAGTATAAAAATAAACAATATTTCCATATGTACTTAATATTTCAAAAATCAAATTACTAACAAACTGTTGCAAGTCATCAAGTGAAACCTTAGATGTTCTTGAAGAAAACCGTTTTTTATATTTGCACAGTAAGTTACACATCTTTAGAGGTATTCAGTGTTATTTATATTGCTAATTATATAAATGAGCATAATTTTTCATATTTCGGTAAATATCTGAATAAACATGCACTCGTAGAGGAATTTCTTGTCATCTTAAATCTTATGTCAGGTTAGCAAAATGATCTAAATATATGTGTAGACAGTATAACTTCTAGGATATGAGAATTTGTGAAAGTTTAACAAAAATATAATTTGAGGTTTGTATGCATTATGATATATTTTTGAATTTATAGACTGTACAGAATACATCTTACTGACAGCATTATTTGTATTGTTTTAATAACTTCTATTATTTACAACATATTTACATTTGTTTATCTTATGCTTTTTACATTTTTTCAAAAAATGTTCTGGAATGTAAGTAGGCTATAGAGGTGTGACATTCCACACCACATAGATGTTAAGGAGTTAAGACTTTATTTTCTTTCCCAGCCATTCCTTACACAAATACTGTGCATGCCAACCCAGTACTGATGTCACAGTCTTTTTTATATCACAGCATTCCTATTAATTGGTTTCCCCTCCCACCTTTGCTCACTGGTCTGGTGCTTCACCTTCGTTTGTGTTAGTCCAACACTGTTTTTTTCCATTGAAGTCTTGTATCTCTTTAATATGCTACTTATCCAACATTTGTTTATGGGTCATTCTTTACTTTACTTTTCCCTTGTTTCTGTCTCATACATTCATTTTCATACCCCTCCAGATTTTGTTTCAGCAATAATACTTATTTCTTCTTAGGCATAGATATTAAACTTATGTTTACTCCAGTATATTGTACATCATTCTGAAATTATGAAAACTATATCACTTGGCTTGGAGTCTTGCACGTATGCCCACCTTGTCTACATCACTGACCCATAATTTTTTTACTTCCTTCCATTGTTTGTAAACTTTGATGTTGTGGTCCCTTGGGCATATTTTACAAGTTATGGTCCTGTTTCATTTGATACAGCCTTTCTACATTGCCCATGGTCACCTACCTTTCATTGTCAGTTCCTTCTACTTAATTATTGCTTCTTTGTTCTTGTAGTCACTTTCATCCCTTCAATGTCCCTAACTTCCATCTCTTTGGCATCCATCATAAATGTTTCTATCCAGCTTGTTTTGCCTCCTTGCTTGTCCACCAGCTCACTTCTGTATTACCTGAAACATCTGACACACTGTGCTCCCATCCATTATCTGTCTCTACTTCTTTCTCCGTTTTTGTGTTTAAATCTCCCTTGGGAGGGGTTTCTTGTTATTCAGTGTCTCTGCATCACCTCTCCTATGTCTATATGTCTAAGGTTGTGTTCCCATGCTTTGCAGGTGATTCAGATTTTTGCTGTCTGGGTTGTTTAGCTGTCTGTGATAATTTTGTTTAAATTTTTGAATATCCTTCATGTTGTGTAGCCTGAGTCATTCCCTTTCCTGCTGCACTGCCAGAGGTGCAGGGTATTTAAACACTGCTGCTGCTCCATTCAATCTTACCTCATTTAATACATCTGGCATAGCTTTCTTTCTCTTATACAGTATTTCTGAATAATCCTCAACCAGTTTTATGAATATCCATATGAAGAGAAAAATTTAACCCTGTTTGCTTACCTTTTTATTTCGGCTTTTACTATAAGGAAATAGGAACATGTCAAAACATGGCTGGGTTTGCTTTGTACTGGCCCCATAACCTTCCCACCCTGTGAATCCACTCTTTTAGTGTCTTTTGAATTCCTGGAAGCACACATCTCTCCCGTAAAAGCTGCATTAAAAAACTTCTGCAGTTCAATGCCACCCAAACTCTCTGTTGTATTCAAATTATTCTGGTGTTCCCTCCTGAGAGATTTTCAAATTCATTCATCTTTTCTTCCTGCCTTTATATTATTTGTTAGTTTTTGTATTCTGTCGGTCTACCCCTGCAGCTTAGCTTTATTTGCTGCTTTATTTTCGTCTAGATTTTATATCTTTCCTTTTAGTCTTTCTAAATTCTTTTTGCTGTTCTCCTATTACTTGTTTCTGTCCTACTACAAATTCCTTTTCAAACAATATGTCACAATTATGCCTCTTTAATTGCAATTTTGTAAGCCCCACATCTGTTCATCCTTTTGTTCTTGCTCACTCATTTTACTTTCTGAGTTGTTTTTCCCCCTGGAAACACTATTTTTGTCAAAATTTCCACAGGCCCTGTCCAGAGCTTTGGAGATGTTCTTCATGTTTCATTGTTGCAGTCATTACATTTGGGTTATCTGCTTGCAGGTAGCCCTCAGTCAGCTTGATTAACAAAGTCTTGGGTCCTGCGTCAGTTGCTGTCCCTTCTTCCATGACATCAGGTCATCAGGGGTATAAAACATGCAGCCGATGCCATTACATCAGTCTTTCTTGCCATGCGGTGCCTGAAGCAGAAACAGTTTGCAAGTGCCGGTCGGCCGATTCCTGAAATTTCTATTTTTGAGTTTCAGAACTAAAGTCTTCAACTAAAGATAAGTACCCCGTTGGGGAAACTTTTTCTTGCTCCTTACCGATGTCAGTAAAAATTAATAATTGCATTACTTGTGGAAAGCAAATACCTCATAAAGATTTTCATTCATACTGTATTCCTTGCCTAGGCCCTGACCACGACATACCTTGCTGTTGGTTTTGTGCTTTATTTAATCAGCACACTATCCGTCGTCAGTATATTTTTGCCTCTAAATATTTCGGTTCTCGGTTTTATTATCCACAAATGTTGTCGGTTAGCAATCCGATTACTGAGATTCCAAAAAAATGCAAAGTTAAAGACAGAGACAGGCTGCCGAGGTCCAAAACTGCCAACGACGCTTCTCCTAAGCCAGTCGCCAGTTCGCCGGTACTCAGTGAGGCACTTTCGCAGCCCCTGATACCCACTACTTCTGATTCGCAGGCCTCAACTGAGAGCCATTCAGGGTCCGGTATGCCGCGAGATGATTCAACTGTGGAAACCGTGGATGTCTCTACCTTGGATGGGTCCGGAGACGCTGTGCAGGCACCAGCTTCTGAAGGTGTATTCAGGCCTACTGAATTGCATATTAAACCAATGACTCCTTCTTTACTTAGGCCTAAATCTCGATCCATGCCTAAAAAACTGACGCCCAGGCCACATGCTCAGGCCTCTATGCCTAAAAAACAAATGATAAGAATGGCTGAAGATCTAATAATGCAAATCAGGTGTAGCCCCCCCCCCCCCTTCTAAGAGGCCTAGGACTGAAGTTGATTATGAATCTTCTGATCAGGATTCTGTTTTTTCTGATTCTTCTGATGATCTGGATTTGCCCTTATCTACTTATGAAGATTCTGATGCAAAGGACTCCATACCCTCTGCTTCCCCCTCCTGAGGATTTTTATTTTGGGGAAACCTTACATACTTTAAGGGAGCATTTCCACTCAGAAAGCCAGGATTTTTCTGATTCAAAAAAGAGGCTTAGCGATTTCCTTCTCCTACCTCAGCATAGACCTTTAGCTATTCCTCCTGTACTAGACATTGTTGATGTTGCTCTTTTGGAATCTAGTTTGGCCCCTGATTCCCTGCCTCCTGCTCCCAGAAAACCTGACAGATACTACAGGGTCCCTGAGTCCCACAAGTTCCTTTTTAAAAATCCTATTGCAGATCCAGAGACTATTTCACAGAGGCCCAAGGGCATTAAGGCTTCTACTGCTAAAAATCCTACCCCTTCTGATAGAGACTCCAGGATGCTGGATAGATGGGGTAAGAAGGTTTACACTTCTGCAACCTTGGCCATTAGGGCTTTAAACTGCCAGTTTCATATGTTAAAGTATCAGCAACATGTTATTGGACTGCTTAAACAGAAAATTATGTTGATTCTTGACTGTGTGGAAAATAAAGAATTACAGGATTTAATGCATTCTGCTGAACAAGTTGGAAAACATACTTTGCAATGTGGTTTTGGTTCATTAGAGGCCTCTTGAAGGGCTGCTGTTACTGGGTCTGTGCTCAGAAGGCATGCTTGGCTTAAGGAGCAATCTTTGCCTGATCATGTTAAAGCTAAATTGTTGGATGCACCTTTAAATCAGGACCGCCTGTTTGGCAACAAGGCTGAGGAAGTTCTTAAAAAGATGGAAGATAAAGCTAAATCTATGCAAACTGTTAAAGATTTTTTACAAGTTCAGCCTCCTAGGTTTAGTAGGCACTGGCCCTCTAAGAATTGGTCCTTTCCAGTTCCTTCCAGGTCTTCTCAAGTCAAACCCAGACACAGCAAAATCCCCCGATTTCAGTCCCAGGGGACACACAGAACTAAGCAGTGGGGGGAGCTCCACTTCCAAATTTGGGAATAATAAGACTCCCCCCATGGTAAACTGTCTCAATGACTTCCTTTTAAAATTTCCAAGCACTTATCAACTGACTGCCCCTTTGGGGGGAAAGATTGCTCTTCATGCAAAGAATTGGGAACTCATTACCCAGGACAAATGGATTTTAGATATAGTGTCCCAGGGATACAGATTTCACTTCCACACGTTGCCAACACCAAGCAGGTGGCTGGATCTACCCCCAAATCAGTGGGCAGAGGCCCAAAAACAAGTACTTTCTCTCTTAAGCATGGGGGCTATTCAGCTGGTACCAGAAGAGGAAAAGGGACAAGGTTTCTACTCAAGACTTTTCCTGGTACCCAGAAAAGACACTTCATGGCATACTATCCCGGACCTGTCTACTCTAAACACCTTTTTGGAGATTCCAAAATTCAAGATGCTGACTCTTCATCAATTACTTCCTATGCTAGGCAAAGATGCTTGGTTGGCAACACTAGATTTAAAAGAAGCATACCTGCACATCCCAATCAGGGAATCTTGCAGAAGATACCTATGCTTCAAAGCAGGCTACACGCACTATCAGTTCTCTGCACTGCCCTTTGGCTTATCTACTGCACCCAGGGTATTCACAAAGTGCCTAGCTCCAGTTATTGCATTTTGCAGGCAAAGAAATATTCAAATATACCCATATCTGGACGATTGTCTAATTCAGGCAGAAAGCCAGGACATACTTTTGAATCATCTGGCCTTTGTACAAATAGTTCTAACTTGTCTGGGGTACACCATAAACAAAAATAAATTACACCTGGTACCCTGTCATCAAATTATATTCCTGAGAGCAAGCTTGAATACCACTTCCCAGATGGCTTACCTCATGCCAGAGAAACAAATTAATTTGACAACCTACTTCAAACAAGTGGCCACAAAAAACCTGCTATCTGCAAGACAAATACTGCAAGCCTTGGGGTTCATGGCCTCCTGCATTCTTCTAATTCCATATGCAAGACTGCATATGAGGAAACTACAGTGGTATCTAAAAAGCCTATGGTGTCAACATTCTCAAGACTTGGAAACAATGATTCCTATCATAACTTCCCTATGCCAAGAGTTCCTTTGGTGGGCAGAGGCCTGCCACCAAAACAAGAGACTACCTTTCACACCACCCCCTGCCTCCCAAACCCTAACAACAGAAGCATCAGACTATGCATGGGGGGGCTCACCTGGCAGGGAAGTGCATTCAGGGCAAATGGAACCCAAGTCAAATGCACCTGCATATCAATCAAAAAGAAATGTTAGCTGTACAGAATACTCTGAGAGCCTTCAAGGACCAAATTCTTCCAAGACAACTAATGGTAAAAACGGACAACACCACTGTTATGTGGTACATAAACAAGCAGGGGGGGGGTACACATTCTTACCCTCTCTGCAGACTAGCCATGGCATTGTGTAACACAGTCTTGAGCTACCAAGTGCACCTACAAGCTCAATTCCTGCCAGGAAAATTGAATACACTGGCAGACAGACTAAGCAGAAACCTCATGGATGCACACAAGTGGAAACTGGAACCAAGGATTTTCAACAAGTTGACAAGCAAATGGGGGAGCCCAGATATAGACCTGTTTGCCTCTCTCTAGAACTACCAATTGGACAAATTTTGCACAAGGACTCCCCACAAACAAGCCTGGAAAGTGGATACTCTGTCCTTCAGCTGGAAAAACCTATCAGTCTATGCCTTCCCCCCTCTGCCTCTGCTCTCCAAAGTACTACTTAAAATCAAACAGAACAAACCAAGAATGATTTTTATTGCTCCAGACTGGCCCCGCCAACACTGGTACCCCCTACTACGCAGTGTGTCATGGTTATCTCCATGGCACCTGCCTCAGACTCCTTTCCTGCTGTCTCAGCAGGAGAAACAGACTCTGCACCCTCAGCTTCTAACACTGAACCTTGCAGCCTGGCTAATTACTTAATCTCTCCTTTACCATTCTTCAGCAAACCTGTGATGGATATCATTTTAGAGGCAAGGAGGCCTAATACTAGAAAATCTTATGCTGAAAAATGAAAAAGATTCAGTGCCTGGAACCAATCTCAAGGGATGAGCACAGCAGCACCCAATTTACCTCAGATTTGACAATACTTAACTGAGATGCTTCACACGGGCCTGTCTTTTTCCTCCATTAAAATACACACCTCAGCCATTTCAGCTCATTATAACACAGAACCTCCCCTCTTCTCTCATCCACTGCTCAAGCAGTTCCTCAGGGGGACCACAAATATGAGACCACCCTGGAGAGCTCCAACCCCAGCCGGAGACCTTATCTTTGTCTTGGAGAAACTCACTCTACCTCCTTTCAAGCTAGCTGCTACTACAGACTTAAAATTTCTTTCTTGGAAAACAGCTTTCCTTTTAGCAATCACTTCAGCTAGAAGGGTATCTGAATTACAGGCCCTTATGGCAGTGGAGCCTTTCATCATCTTTCATGTGGACAGGGTGTCCCTCAGGACCAATCCATCCTTCATGCCCAAGGTGGTATCCAGTGTGGCTCTTAATCAGTCCATTCATTTGCCAACCTTCTTTCCCAATCCACAGAATAAAGGGGAATGGATACTGCATTCTTAGATGTGCACAGACAACTTAGATTCTGCTTGGACAGGACTAAACCTCAAAGGAAATCTGAACAACTGCTGGTGGCATTTGCTGCAGGGGCAGAAGGGAAGGCTATTTCAAAGCAAACCATTTCTAAATGGATAAGCCATTGCATTAATTTCTGCTATAAACAACATGGAAAACCTATCCCCCAGGGGATCAGACCTCACTCCACCAGGGCTGCATCTACCTCTACAGCCTTTCACAGAGGTGTCCCTACCAGGGACATCCTAGAAGCTGCTACCTGGAGTTCTGCACATACTTTTACCAAGCATTATCATTTGCCAATTTTCTCTAAATCCAGAGCTGGCTTTGCCACTGCAGTCTTGCAGGGCCTTATAGCTGGCCCTAATGCTATCTAAATTCCTCCTCCCAACCATAGCTTTGGGAATCTACCAAAATGTAATGACTGCAACACTGAAACACGAAGAACATAGTACAGTTGTGTACACTTACCGTAAATGTAGATGTTCGAGTGTATTTACTGTTGCAGTCCTGGTTACCCTCCCTCCAGCCCCCTAACTTCTTTTGGCTATACCTCAACTTTCCTTTACTATGCTTAAAAGCCTTTTTGGTGTATTTGCTTTTTTGTGGGAGGTATATCTTTGTGCTTTTATATTTAATTGCTTCCCATTAGGGGGGCATCTGACATCTGGGGCAAGCAAAAACTGATGTAATGGCGTTGGCTGCATGTTTTATACCCCTGATGACCTGACGTCATGAAAGAAGGGACAGCACCTGATGCAGGACCCAAGACTTTGTTAATCAGGCCGACTGAGGGCTACCTGCAAGCAGATAACCCAAATGTAATGACTGCAACAGTGAATACACTCGAACATCTACATTTATGGTAAGTGTACACAACTGTACTTTAGACAGCCATATTGGCTAAGCTCTCTCACACAACTCTTGGATCCCAGTATGTTTGACAGCTACTGCACTATCTCTATCTTCCAATTTCTGAGTAAAATTATAGAGAACGTTATTTATATGCAACTTGAGTGGTATTTCACAGATGATAGGTTTGTGGGTCCTTTCCAGTCTGAGTTTCATACTTGCTGTAGAACTGAGATTGTTCTTAGCTAATTAGTAAATGATCTCTTAAAGGCCCAAGACCAGTGAGTATTGATTTTCCTGACTCTCCTAGCTGTATTTGATGTGCTGAGTGTGGAATTTTTATTAGGAATTTATGGGCCTACTGTGGCATTTCCTCTTGTGGTATTTGAGTGGTTTATTCCTTACTTGTCTGTCTGTACTCAGGTTTGTTTGGGTACATGGCACACCTCCTGTTCTTCTTATCACCTTAATTGTGGATTGTTTCGAGGTTCAGTCTTAGACCTTCTTCTCTTCACAGTATACATGCTATCTTTAGGGATGTTATAAAGGAGAAGGACTTAGTTTACCTGTACCGTGCTGACAATACCTCTACTTTCCACATGAAGATATCATGATTGTGTATTCCCTAGCTAATGACCTTGAAGCAGTTCATTCTTGTATGCTAATTGGTTCATAGTTAAGTACTAGGCTAGCTGCCCTTGTGGGACATTTTAATCCTAGCCAAGTTCCCGTTTTGTGCTGAAAATAACCTATCCCATTTGGTTATACATTGGCCTTACCCATCCCATTGTCAATAATTATATATCACTTGAAAAATATATGTCCGGTACCACCACAGCTCTTTAATTTATCGTCTTTTATTCTTCACAGTAGTTTAAAACAATGTAAGTGCTTTCGGGTTTTAATCAAACCCTTCTTAAGACATATAGCTAATGACAATTTTCAGAGTGTATTTAAATGAAAAAAAGCCACCAAAAATAATTATATATCACTCCTAATAAAAATAACTGGCATCATACCATAGGTAATTTGAGGGGACATATGCATGAGACAAAACATTTAGGAGCTGCCTTTGTCCATTAGTAGTACAGAGGGCAGTCCTAGAGTAAATCTTCTGTTTCCCATCCATAGAGCTAAGTTACTCTTGAAACTGGACAGGGATTAACTTTGTTTTATATGGATGGGGAGTCTGTTCCACAGCAGTGGTACTCTCTGTGAAATATACCTGGCCCTCCAAACCATTCTCTCAATGTTGCAGAAGAGGATTAGATGCCTAGAATGAGTATTTCTGATGCCATTTAACTTGCTGATGTGCAATAAATCCATCAGTAATGGACCAGAGGATGTCTTGTACACCACTTAGTAGTCTGTAGGATACCAAGTTTAGTGATAGGGCTATGAGTTGGTCAATGTAGGACATGCTGTTTAGGCCTTGTATCCTTTTAGTAAGATATGTCTGTGGGTGTTCCTCACTAACTCGTAATCAACTGAGCCTCAGCACTTGCAGAACCGGGGCTATGGGAGTTCACTTTACCCTGAGGGAGAGTCTTCTTCTCCTCCTTCACCTCTAGATCACATCTTCAATTGGGGAGACAAAGGTCTGAGCTTATAACAAGACACACAACTTAGGACTGATTCTGGATAGTTGACTAATTCTTTAGGACTAAGTATCTACCATAGTAAAATTTTCTTGTTGCCAATTACAGAACATCACTATAATCAATCACTTATTAACTTAGGATGATGCCCTGTTGTCATTTCACCTGCACTACTGCAATACTGCCTACCTAGGACTTCCTGACATTGTGCTTGACCATTTTCATTTATTGCACAATTCCACAGCCATGTGATTTACTGGTACTCCATATTACCAGCATGGTATGCCTGGTATGTGTAACCTGCACTGGCTCTTGATGTGATACATAATTGTATTGTTTCAAGGTTCTGGCATTAGCTGTCCATGACAAGCATCACAATGAAATAACATTATAATGAGGGGCACCACATAGCTCAACACCTGTTTCCTGTTCACAGCCTGGACACCTTGATGAAGAGACTACCATTTCAGAGGTAGCAATACCTACTGTCATACCTGTAAGTAGGGGTGTTAGGTGAAGACATATTTCATAGTTAGCCCCAGAGACATATAAGCCTTTGTCTGCCCACCAGCAGATATGCAATGACATAGTTCTGGTCCACACTACTGCTACTGTGAGTCAGGTAGAGATGGTTACAGTGCTACCAGGTACATGCAAGAAATGTCACCAGTATACAAGAATGGTGGAGGCAAGGGACAATGCTACAATGATCTTCATGCACAGTATTGTTGCACACATGACATCCATGTCAGCCTTCACGTGCACATTAGCAAGTACTTAGCAGACTCACACTGGGGACACAGCTGGATGTGGAGGAGGGAGTGTCCGCATGTATGGTGAATTAATAAACCATACAACACATGTATCTCGGGAAACTGATGTAGGCATTCATGTAGATTCCTCTAAGATAAGATAGTTAGGCATTATCAGACTTTCACAATGCATGATAGATCCTCTCATTTAAGGCGTAGGTTCTGCATCACTGTTAATGTAATATCAAGAGGATCCTCTACATCTAGTAAATACCATAATCAGAGCAACTCAGTGTCAAGCTCACATGCTAACACAAGTTCACAGTCTCTGGCAACATCGCCCACAGTATCCCTAGGGGATATTGTATATGACACCTTTCCAAGCTAAGTAAAACTTTGACCATCAGTGACACAGACATTACTCAGTCAGAAGTCAATTTATAGACAGGGTGAACAGTGCAGTTATTCCTTTTAACTGAAAAACAGTAAACTGACAAAAGTAGCTAAAGAAAACAGCAGCAAAGGCAGATTTCCCTATTGAATGGCTACTAACTTTCTCACTCAGCAAGTAAATTAAAACTCAGTTGTAACAGTACGGTTATTCCACACTTCAAAGTCTGCAAGTATAACTAGCGTTTGTGAAACTGACCATTAATACTGCAGAAATAATAATGGCTAATACCTACTGAAAATAATTTTTTGTTTATAATATAAGGAAAAATGTGTGATGTACAGCTTAGGTTAAGCATGCACTCCTCAGCAGACCCCACAAGTAACCCTGAATGCATCAGGTATTAGCTGTGTAACTTCTCACGGTTACATATTGAATAGCATGGCCCCTAGTTCCTATGCAGCCGTGTACCGTGCAGGAGCCTGCCGGAGGGCTTGCTGAGCTACTACTCATTACCTCATGGTGCTGATCTTCCTTGACATCATTTTTTTAAAGGGATCCACTTACATCTTCTGTGTCTGAGGATCTGCCAGCATCCTAAGAATTGTACTCCAGCTTCATGCCTGGATTAAAATCATTGTTTTGTTATCAATTTGTAGAGATGTATCCATTAATTTATCAGAGCAGAGTTTGCTAGTTGTCAGTGTACAAAGCCAAACAAGAAACAGATTGATTACATGAAGGGTTTGGCTAAAAAGCATTATTTCAATTTGATCCATAGAACACACTGGATAGCCTACTTTTTCCTCATTCAGTTATAACTCTGGTTCATGTTAAAGTTTTTAAGAGCACTACAACTTCTCTGGTTAAACACCTTGACTAGGTAAAGCTGTTGTGGAATTCTGTATTACCAAGATAATATGTCATCAAGCAAACATTCTGGAACTGGGGAATGGAAGTTTGGGAAGCTAGTGCCAGAGTTCTTACTAAAAGATAGTTGTCTGAGTCACCTATAAAGGGGTGAATAACCAACCTATAATTAGCACTGCTTATTTGAATGATATATAAGAAGGCAGTGTAGGACAAAGGTACACAGGTAAAGTAAAGAGTCTGGAATTCCTAATATTTGGACATTCATAATCCAGTTGATGGGACTACTAATATTCCCCTTCCCTTAATTTTCATCAGCTATAAAGATAAGACTGTGTTTTATTTTGTATCATCTCAATGTGTTATCTAACTGTCACCTGTTATGTGACCATTATCTAACAGTTACAACCCCTCACTTGCTACAAGAAATACACAGCATTTGTTTTTCAAAGCAGACTTTCTTTTTTTTTCCTTTTTTTTTTTGTCAATAATCATTTTTTTATTATTTTTCACAACCATATTACAAATTCACACATTATATACAATATATACAAAATGCTTCCATTGGTTGATTTCACATATATATCAACCTCATGTATTGATCAAAGGTACAGCACTAACAATCAAAAGGAAAATAATAAAAAAATCCAACATTAACAGATCAAAGCCAACAATCTGTCTTTTCTGTACATTCTCTATCTAATCTAAGGTTGATTTAGACTATACTCTGGTTCCCGAGAAAAAGTGGATAGTAACCTCTAAGCCAAAACAATATTAAAAATTTGCTCCCATATTTTTATATTGTTGTGGTCACTAATTAACAGTTTATGCGCTAAGATGTGTTTTATTGCCAACAGTCTGAAATTTTCCCACGATGTCTGGGCTGGGTTCAACCAATTTGTGGCTATATATAATTTCATTAATAGGCAAATATTCATAATTACAATCGTTTTTGATTTATCTAGATTCTCCGGGGGAATATGAAGAATCATAAACTCCCAAGAGAGTGTTGAATTTTGGTAACCCATTTTTTGTAACTGCAATTTTAATGAATTCCACAATTTATAAATGCACTTACAACTCCAGAACATATGAAGTAAATCTGCTGTCTGATCTAAGCATTGTGGGCATATGGGTGAATTCTTCGCATCAAATTTGTGCAAAGTTCAAAGCAGACTTTCTGAACATGCCTTACTGCAATGTGTGAGTGATTAAGTAACAATTGGACTGTTAACATCTTTGTACACTAATGCACTATTTGCTTGCACTGTTGGAAGAGGAAATACTGGCATACTTTACTACTGTGACTGTAAAAACAGAAGTGATGGGGATGATAAATATACCACTCAACTGTACAGATTTTTGCAGAATGTCCAGATTTTTGCCTCACATTTTTGGTCTGTTTTTCATAAAATTGTGGTTTTCTGGCAAATTAGTGGCAAATATTCATAATTACAATCGTTTTTGATTTATCTAGATTCTCCGGGGGAGACATTTGAGTTTCAGACTTCATACTCTTCAGAAAATCCATGCTAATGCAAAAGCTGTTATTCTAACAACTTTCTAAGCTTGTAAGAGCAATATTTAGAAATTGTCCCTATTTTTGGGCCTCTGTCCCACTTTTATTTATGGCTTTGTCCAGATTTCTTGCTGTAACAGGTTGAGAGGTATGATGATAAACCAATCTGAATGTTAATGCAAACTTTTTGTCTGCTCAGACATGTTAAATTACATAGGTAGACACAAATGCTTGTTTCTGTATTTTGTGTTAAGATGACACTTATGGAATAAAATGTATTCAGTAGTAAAAGAAAATTATTTAGGTTTCTCCATTTCTTTACAACTTCCCCTGTTGTTATCCGTCTCCTCCTCTTTCCTTTTCTCATAAGGCTGTTGACTTTTGAAGCATTCACCTAGAATGTTTCCCATCACAATGGAATTAGTAAGATGGTGGAATTCATGGTTATGATAAGTGGTGGGCTTGTCCACTGTTTTTATTTCATGCCAGCTAAGACAGCATGAGGCAATTAATATTTATATAAATAAAATATAGGTCTGCCTCAGAGAGTTACACTAATTTTCTGCCCTGCTGAGAGACTGGTATGAGCTTTTGCACCATGCACATATCGATGTCTGCTTTTTACTGGGTCTATGGAGGCAAAAGCTTGCTTTACTGAACCATCAGAACATGAATGCTGTTTTGTGTATTTTAGTGTACTTCATTTGACAGGAGACAGAGCAGGGGAATGACATACCATTCTAGTATGAAATGTGACTTCAGTGGTTATGATGAGCTGCATGTCTAGCACTGAGTTGCAAAGTAATATGAAGGGTACTGTACCCCTCTCAGGGGTCAGTTTCTGTTGGGCCATGGTTCCCATACATTTTCACTTATTTTTAATCCTTATCCTGATGAGTTAGTTCTGGAAGTTCTTTAGCAATCTTGGGAGACTTTTGTTTTCCCTGCTCCTACAATGCTCTCCTTACTTTCCTTAAATCACCTCCCCCTCCCTGCTGTGTTTAGGCATCAACATTTTGGGGGTTATCCTCATGTTTTGGATGAACTGAGTCTCTGTGTGGTGCTAATCTATACAACTTCTCACTTCACCAGTAGAATCTCTGTAGGGTACCTGGGTAGCCTATGGTGTTCTCCTGTTTTCAGAAGATTCTGAAGATCATCTGTATTCAAGAGAGAGATGAATATTGTCCTTTGCTTGGAGGCTTGAAGTTGTTTCTGTTAAGTCTGAAATGATTTTTAGGTCTGTTCACCACCACTGAGCAGTTATCGTGATGTTTACAACATTTTGCCATGTGTATTTAGAAATGTAATTTATTTGTTATTAAAGCATTATACTAAAGTGCCCATTACCAGAGAAATGGTAAGGTCTGTCCTGAAGTGGATTATTTAAGCAATAACGAACAACATGGTGTGGTATATTGAAGATTATACCATGATCCCCCCAAAACGTGCACGCTGATTGGCCAGCGTGCCCGTTGTAAATCGAGTTATACTAATGGAAAAAGGTCCGGTCACCCGGACTTTTTTCCATTAGTATAACTCGTTTTTAAACATCTCGCTATGTAAAATGGATTTAACATGGCGAGACAGCTTTAAAATAAGCAACGGAGATCTCCGTTGCTTATTTTAAAGCTGTCTCGCTATGTTAAACCCATTTAACATAGCGAGCAGTGTTTAAAAGCAACGGAGAAAGCAAGATCTCCGTTGCTTTTTGATCTCGCTATGTTAAATGAGTTTAACATAGCGAGACAGTTTTAAAATAAGCAACGGAGATGTCCGCTGCTTATTTTAACTGTCTCGCCATGTTAAACTCATTTAACATAGCGAGACATAAAAAGCAACGGAGATCTTGCTTTCTCCGTTTTTGCTCAACTCTGATGTACCGCGCAGGCGCAGTACATCAGAACTGCCGGATGCCAAGACATCTGCGGAAGGGCAGTAAACAGGCATTATACTATGCCATTATTTAAGAAAAGTAACAGTTTCTTTTCTTAAATAATGTCATGGTATAATAGCAATAACCCGCCTGGGTGTGGTAATGCTAAATTACCCACGGTTGGCTTTGTTTGGTCCTCGGCTTCGGGACCAAACCACGCCAACCGTGGGTAAATTTAGCATTACCCACACCCAGGCGTGGGTTATTGCTATATTTACCCACGGTTGGTGTGGTTTAGTCATGAGGGTGAAGCCTGAATGATTAAATAAAGCCAACTGTGGGTAAATTTCAATATACCACAACCACAGAGTCAGTTATTGCTATTATACAATGACATTATTTAAGAAAAAAATACTTACTTTTCTTAAATAATGTCTTTGTATAATGGCACCATACTGTTCTTCCATGGCTGGTGGTATCCTGGTGCCTTGTTTTGATGTACTGCGCATGCATATGGGACTTGAGTTCCCATGCATATCCAGTACATCAATGCTTTGAAAAGGAAGCAACAGAGAAAAGAAAGTCTCTGTTGCTCCGTTTTTGTTTTCTTTTTTTTTAATTAAAAAAAAAAGTTTCGGCTACATTAGGGGTAGGAGAGAGAGAGAGAGACAAAATGGAGGAAATGCAAACAAAATCAGGTATGTGTCTTTAGTTTTAAATAACGTACCTGATTTTCTTTGTATTTTCTCCATGCTGCCTCTCTGGTATGTCCGGAGTCCTGACTATAGATTTTTTTTTTTTATTTTTTGTTAAAAAAAAGTAAAAGTTATGGAATATACGAATGGAAAGAAGTCCGGGTGACCAGACCTTTTTCCATTGATATATTCTGGGATTTACAACTGGCATGCTGGTTGGGCTGGCTCATTTTCGAATATTAATGGCCAGTCATTGTATAATTCCTGAGAGCTGCTACAGGCATTAGCATCAACTTAGTACTTAATTACGGTAGCTAGTTCTATTACTTTTTGGCTAACAATGGGACAAAACATTATATAATTGGGGCCAGTTGCTTAAAAATGGAAGCAGAAAACATGTTGACTGAACTTCAAAGAGCCAAAGAAATGTCCTCATTTTCTAAATGTAGGATAAGCAGAATCTATAATGCAATAAACATGCATGTGTTCTAATTTTAGAATAGGATGTGAGAAACAGCTGTTTAAAATCTGCTACAGGGCTCTGTCCCAGTTAACCTTTCCTAGCAAACAAATATTAAGTAAATATTATGCTCACTTTGTGGTCAAAGATGATGTACAGAAGAAAATGTACACTATTTATTTCACTTTGTTTACCAGGGACATCTACTTGTTAACAGACCCTTTTCAGCCATGATCTGGTCCAAAGTGACAAAGGTTAAAACACAGAATACATTAAAAAAAAAGTTGGGAAACTCCACAATACAATTGTCAGGAACAGACACACTGATACTAAAGAAAACATGAAGTATAATGTTTACAGTGACAATGACGCAGTGGTTCAAGTACAATATTGACATTACTGGGGCATGCTATTTCCAATAATAGTTGTAAATTGATGGTTTGATATTAAGAAATAAATACTATGGGCCAGATTCAGGAAGGCTTACACGGAGTTTAAGAGTAGTGTAAGCCTCCGTGTAAGCCTCCCGATTCAGGAACAGCCCAAACTTCCGTGTAAGAGACAGCTAACACGTCTCTTACATGGACTGGGCGTGGAAATGCTCAATACCTCATTTGCAGCTGAAAGATATGCAAATGAGGTATTTGAGCGATCCAAGAAGCCCAAACCAGTCCGTGTAACAGACGTGTTAGCTGCAGAAATGTACTCAGCTGACAACTGAGTACATTTCTGCAAAAATGAAAACGGAGCTATGTCAGCTCCAAATAAAGGGTGCATATGTTTCATTAAGCATGCCAATGGCCAAATATGTGGCCATTGGCATGAAAAAGTGTTGCAAAAATATTTTAAACAACTTTTTTTTTTCTGTGGGATTATGATGTGTAACTGCAGCACACACCCGCGCAAATGGGGTGTGCTACCTAAAACTGAAAAACGAAGCTTATAAGCCCACAATTGTGGGATTTATGTATTACATGGAATGTCAATGGAGGGACTTGCAGACCAAAAACAATATGGCCTCCGTTTAGTGGTTGTCAAGGGGGGGAAGCTCCGTGTAAGATATGTAACTAAGCATTACTAGGCAATCCTATGTAAATGAGGGTTACAATACTGAATCACACTGCCACATAGGTAATGAGCACTGTCTGAGTAGTGTAAGAGTTATAGAAGGGGGAGGAACAGAGTAAGAGGTAGGTGACATCACGGGGGGGAAGGATAGAAATAAATGTATCAGATTGGAGGGCAATGTAAGGTGACAGATGACAGACAGACATCAGGGAGAGAGGTGTGTCCCAACAGAACACTAGAAAAGTCAAGAAACAGAGGGTGCACACTATCCCTACACTCAAACTTTCTTGATATACGTGCATGCGCGCGTGTAAGGCAGGTTCAACATGGGGGAGAGTGTTGCAAACCGTTTACAACGGTTTGCGCGGGCGTGCACGTGTGGAAGGCTGTGTGCGCGCGTTTTAACATGAATCAGCCAAGTTCACACCGTGTAAGGATGTGTGCACGCGTTTAACACCATGTAGGGATGTGTGCACGCGTTTAAGTAACTGTGAGCATGCTTAAGCTGGTGTGCACATTGCTCCCCCTCAGGAAACAGAGAGGAAAAAGGAAACAACCAGAATACAGGGAAACTGCTAGAGGATACTGCTGGAGTTAATTGGTGGAAACAATTGGAAGCAGGCAATTACACAGGCAGACTAGAAGACCAACCCAGCACTTAAAACACTGCAAAGAGCAGTGCAGGGTGTTTCTCACAAGAGATACTGCAAGAAAGTAAGCTATCAGAATTGAAAACTGAAAAAAGCTGAACTCAGAGCAGAAATGCTAGGGGCTGCCATAGCTGTTATAATCAGGCATAGGCGAATTGCTGAGGGTGGTGACAATGCAGATGCTGACAGACAACCCAGAGTGAGGAGAAGGAGAAGAGTATACAGGCCCAGGGTCACCTACCATGGGTTACATGAGCTGGAGATAGTAGAGCTACAGAGTGGACAGAGACCTTCTGCAGCAAATTGTTGAGCTGTGCAGGCCACGCCTCACACACAGAACCAACAGAGGGGAACCCATCCCAGTGGAAACCAAGGTATGTGTTGGCCTAAGAATACTAGCAACAGGTACCTTCCAGAGACCAACTGGTGATATGATGGGGATATCACAGGCATCAGCCTCCAGGGTACTGCACCAGTTCCTGGATGCCATGTCAGCACATGTCGGTGATCATGTATATTTCCCCAATGCCCGTGAGGTTGTGGCCAGCAATATGCATCTCTTCCAGCAAATAGCGGGATACCCTGAGGTATTGGGTGCAATAGACTGCACGCACATACGCATCAAAGCACCAGCCGGTGAGCGGGGTAGAGCCTACATGAACCGCAAGGGCTTCCCCTCCATCAACTGCCAGGTCATGTGTGATGCCCAGGGCATAATATTGAATGTGTGTGCTGGCTGCCCTGGGAGCTACCACGATTCTCACATCTGGCATCTGACACAGCTGTACCAATCATTTGCCAGTGGGGACTTCCCACACGGACACCTAGTGGGGGATGCAGGTTACGCACTTGAGCCATGGCTGATGACACCCATCAGAAATGCACACACACCTGAACAGGAACGCCATAATGAGGCACATGCACAAACACGTAACGTCATAGAGCATGTGTTTGGGCTGCTCAAGTCATGGTTCCGGTGTCTGGACACATCTGGTGGAGCCTTGCAGTACACACCAAATACATGTACCCAAATGATCATGATATGTGCTATGCTACATAATATGATCCTGCGGAAACAGCTGCAGCAGGACCAGCATAGGGCTGGGCCAAACATACCCCCACCATTGCCAAGGCCACCACAGGCAGAGGGTGACTCAGAGGAGGAACAACCTGACCTTGCCCCAGTAGGCAGAAGGAGGCATGCCCAGTATGCCCTGGCATTGGCAAAGAGGCAACACATAGCACATACACTTGGTCAGTAGGAACACTGGGACTGATACCCGCTCTGACTCACTCATATAGTAACAGGGATGCCTAACATGACACAACCTGCTTCCAAACATGTACAGGGAGTGTAGTATGTGCATCTGACAGAGGCAGCCCTGCAGCACTACCCGAGGCATGAATGCCATGTGTCAAGTAATGTAACACCATGTACCATATGCACACCTGAGGACCCTGACTAACATCCACCCTCACCCATCACAAACCACAAAAACACAAACCCACATTCATAGGTACCACAAGGGATAGGAACCTAGATGTAATGCTACCCAATGCCAGAAGTATAAACAGCAAGATGTGTGCAGTGTAACCACACACAGTATAGAGGATGTAGATATCAGTGCTGTAATAGACAACTGGATCAAAGCCCACACCAGCACCCTAACACTACCAGGTCACACATCATACAGGGATGTACATGTGCAAAAACATGGAACAAGCTACAAAACGAGGGTGACTAGCAATAAATGTGATGGATAACCACACCCCCATGTTGGTACCACAACAAGAAGCAACATGGATTAGCCATGGTCAAATACCAATTGCTAAAACTGCCTACTACTAAATAGCTTGCTGCAGACCACTGTCCTAATAGCAGGAACTGCACCAGGCCTATGTTCATAGGTGCATAGGTTCATACTAGGCTATCTGCCCTAGGGCATATGTAAGCCTAGCCCAGAGTTTTGTGGCTTCCGCCACCCCTTCAGTTCTAAGGATAATATGCCCATTATGTTGCTGTGCCTCTGTCAAGCAGTGACACTGAGGTTATCCCTGGGGTATACCTGCGATCTCCCATCCATTGGTCATGATTTCTCTCGAACAAAGCCAGCGAGGTGCCCAGCCTCACATGTACCAGGATGATGTTCCACAGCATAGGGAGTCTCTCGGTGATGAATCTGTCCCTCCAGCACGCCCTATGAATAGCCGTGTTGAGGTTTAAGTCTCCTGCCAGTGTAGATCTGATGGAGTTAGAGGTTTTGAGGTGAAGCATGTTCATTAATTCCGGTTGGACATGGCCTAGTATGTCAGGCACAGGCCACCTCTGAGCAGATGGTAGGCAACTGAATAGAGCTGGGGTTCCTGCAGTCAGGCAGCATAAGACATACATTTGAGACCTTTTATCCTTCTGGTAAGCAATGTGTGGGGCCTGTCCAATTGCTGCAGGTGTCGGGTCACAAACATTCCGAATGGGGCATTGTACTCAATCATTGGTCTGATGAGTGATGAGTACAGGGGAACAATGACCTCCCTTGATCTAGATGTGAATCCCTGCATGATGAGGTGGGCAATGTAGAAGGTCTTCCTAACTACTTTGGCAACGTGAGTGTCAAATGAAAGGTTACTGTCAACCTGGGTGGCCAGATCCCTGATAACCTCTCCTGTGCTTAGAGGAGTAACACCTATATGGGAACTAGGGGTAACCTTGTTCTTCCCAAAGGGTATGACTTTGCATTGTTTAGCGTTTAACTGTAGGCCATGGCTCTGGCACCAGTTATCTGTTTCTATGAGACCCGTCTGAAGGATGTCTGTGTCAGATGGGTTGTCAACTATGGTTTCCAGTTAGCAGTCATCTGCAAACCTTGTCAGCCATAACCCTTCTGTGTTTGCTTGTACATCTGAAAAGTAGATGCCGAACAAAAGTGGGCCCAGGACTGAGCCCTGTGATACACCACTTGTAACAGGCTTTGAGTGTGACATGGCGCCAGCAACCTTGACCCTGTGGGTGCTGTCACTTACCAGTTTGTAACCCATCTTGTGACGTATGGGTCTACATTTAAGCTGGTGAGTTTGTCAATGATACCCGAGTGGGGTATTGTATCGAAAGCCTTTGCCAGGTCAAGGTAGGCTGTGTGGACTGCTTTGCCCTCGTCAATGGCCTTGGTGACCGTTCTGAAAAAGTCACCCAAGTTTAAAAGGCATGATCGCCCTTGACAAAGCCAACCTGGGTTGGATCCAAAGTCTGCAAGTCCCCTATGTCTTCATTCATGAGTTCCATTATGATCCTCTCCATAGCTTTGCAGACCAGGCTTGTCAAGCTGATGGGACGGTAGTGTCCGGGGTCGGTGGAGGCACCACCTTTGTGAAGTGGGACCACCGTTGCCATACGCCACTCCTTGGGTACGTATCCTGAGGTGAGGCCAAGATTAAACAGCTGCCCTAACTGCGGGTGCAATTCCTCATTGAGTTCGTGGAGCCCACAACCGGGGACACCATCCGGTCCCATGGATGCTGTGTTTCACGCCTTGGATAGAGCAGTTCTCACCTGAGCATTTGAGATGTTTGGGGGCTACAATCCCTGGTATAGATATCCCTCCCTTTGGGGAGAATATGCACTGAACCTGTCAGCCAGTATGTTGCCAATGTCTGTAGGTTCAGTGATCTTTACATCATTATGAACTAATCCTGAGCATATCTGGGAGTCACCTCCCAGGTTTCCAACATAGCTAAAAAAGGCCTCATGATTGTCTTCTGAGTCCTTAGTGAGTTTTCTCTCAAAATGTGCCCTGGATGATTTTATGGGAGATCTCAGTTCTTTACGCATAATGAGCAGGGGTGTCTTCCCTTCTACGGAATTTGCTCTATCTTGTAGTAGCTCCTTCCTTCTGATGTAGAGCATGTTTATGGCTGGGGTCCACCAGACTGCATGCATGCCTTTGGTACAAAGAGTCTTTGTTTTGTGTGGGATTGCCTGATGCATGCAGTCCTGGAGGTGCTGGTAGAAGGCATTTGTAAGTGATTCAGCGGCTTGGGTAATGGTTTCCGCTGGCTTGGGGGCCTTGAAAGAGACCACACCAGTCTTTAGAAGTGTGAAGTTGGCTTCTGAGAAGTTCTTCACTGTGGTGTTCTTTATCTGGGATGGGGGCGGGATGTGGACTTCCAGTGAGATTAGTTTATGATTTGATCTCACCAATGATGGGCATACTTCTGGTGTTGAACATTGTGACCCCATGTTCGTGATGATGTGATCTAGTATGTTGTCCCCTCTTGTGGGGATGGTGACTAGTTGTTCCATGGCATTTGAGGTTATGAACTCTAGGAACCTTTGGCCTAGAGTGTTGGGGCTTGATTAGTGATCCCAGTCTATATTGGGATAGTTAAAATCACCCAGTATGATGGTGTTTGGAGATACATTTATCCCCTCCAGTGTTTTCAGGAAAGCTGTGTGAGGTTCCTGAGTTTGAGAGGGTGGCTTGTAACCTGCTACAAACTGCCGAGCAGTCTTGCCTATGGTTAATTGCACCTGGATGGTCTCCGATGCATCGTGTGTTGCCACCAACCTTGAGGTGAGGGTGTCCTTGATGAATATGGACACCCCCATAGTAACAGGGATGACACAACCTGCTTCCCAAACACATGTACAGGGAGTGTAGTATGTGCGATCTGACAGAGGCAGCTCCCAGCACTACTCCAGGAAACATGAATGCTATGTGTCAAGTAATGTAACACTGATAATTATATGCACTCCTGAGGAATCTTGTCCTAACATCCACCCCTCACCCATCACAAACCACAAAATATTAAACCCACATTCATAGGCACCACAAGCGATAGGAACTCTTAGATAATGCTGCCCCAATGCCAGAAGCTATAAATATAAGATGCGCGGTGTAACCACACACAGTATAGAGGATGTAGATATCAGCGCTGTAATAGACAACTGATCAAAGCTCATACCAGCACCTCTAACATTCACTTCAGGTCACACATCATACAGGGGATGTACATGTGCAAAAAATACGGAACAAGCTACAAAACGAGGGTGGACTAGTACAAAATGTGATGGATAACCACACCCCCATGTTGGTACAATTACAACAAGAAGCACATGGATTAGCCATGACAAATACTCAATTAAGCAAACTGGCCTACTACTAAATAGTTTGTTGCAGACCACTGTCCTAATAGCAGGAACTGTGTTCCAGGCCTAAGTGTTCATAGGGTGCATAGGTTCATTTAGGCTATCTGCCCTAGGCATATGTGTTCTAGCTCAGAGTTTTGTGGTTTCCAACACTTCTTCAGTTCTAAGGATAATATGCCCATTATGTTGCTGTGCCTCTGTCAAGCAGCGACACTATGTTACCGCATACCCAAGTATCTCCCCATCCATTGGTCAGCGATTTCATGAGGGTGCCTGGCAGCCTCACGTACTAGGATGATGTCTCCACAGCATAGGAGTCTCTCGGTGATGAATCTGTTCCTCCAAAGTACCGCCTCTATGAATAGCCGTTGAGGTTTAAGTCTCCCGCTTCAAAGTGTGGTGATCCATTTCTGGAGTTAGAGGTTTTGGAGGTAGCTACTGCTCCTCATTTCAATTCCTCGCTGGACATTGGCCTAGTATAACAGTATAACAGCCGTTCTACAGATGGTGGGCAACTGAATAGAGCTGGGGTTCCTGCAGTCAGCATAAGACATACATTTGAGACCCTTATCCTTCCGGTGCCAAATGGCCCGTCCAACTGCTGCAGTGTCGGGCCCGCCAAACACCGAATGGCAATTGTACCCAATCACTGTCCGATGAGCAGATGAGTACAGGAACAATGACCCCCTTCGGATCTGTGATGTGAATCCCTGCATGATATGCAGGCAATGTAGAAGGGTCTTCCTCACCACTTTGGCAACGTGGAGTGTCAAATGAAAGGTTACTGTCAACCGGGTGGCTGATCCCTGATAACCTCTCCAGCTTAGAGGAGTAACACCCTATATGGAACCAGGGGTAACCTTGTTCTTCCCAAAGCGGTATGACTTTGCATTGCTTCTAGCCGCTAACTGTGTCATGGCCTGGGCACCAAAGCTATCTGCTCTAGACCCGCCTGAAGGAGCGTCTGTGTCAGATGGGTTGGTCAACTATGAGCCTAGTTAGCAGTCATCTGCAAACCTTGTCAGCCATAACCTCTTCTGTGTTTGTTTGTACATCTGAAAAGTAGATTTAACAAAGTGGCCCAGGACTGGAGCCCTGTGATACACCACACTTGGTGGCCAGGTTTTGAGTGTGACATGCATGCCACAACCTTGACCCTGTGGGCGCTGTCACTTACCAGTTTGAAACTCCATCTCTTGTGACGTGTGCATGGGTCTACATTTAAGCTGGTGAGTTTGTCAATGATAAATTCGGAGTGGGTAATAATAACAAAGCCTCGCCAGTGTAATGATGGATTTTAAAGTCACCTAAGTTTAAAAGGCGATGATCGCCTCTTGACAAAAGCTTTCAACCTGTTGGATCCAAAGTCTGCAAGTCCCCTATGTCTTCATTCATGAGTTCCATTATGATCCTCTCCATAGCTTTGCAGACCAGGGCTTTGTCAAGCTGATGGGACGGTAGTGTCCGGGTCGCGGGAGGCACCACCTTAGGAAGTGGGACACTGCTACACGCCACTCCTTTAAGGCAATGTGATCCTGAGGTGAGTCAAGAGATTAAACAGCCAGTCTCAACGCAAAAGTAATTCCTCATTGAGTTCGGGAGCCCATAAATCGGGACACCATCCGGTCCCATGGATGCTGTGTTTCACGCCTGGATAGAAAGTAGTTCTCACCTGAGCATTTGAGATGTTTGGGGGCTGCAATCCCTCTGGTATAGATCCTCCCCTTGGGAGAATATGCACTGAACCTGTCAGCCAGTATACAATGTCTGTGGTTCATGATCTTTACACTCATTATGAACTAATCTCTGAGTATATCTTGGGAGTCAAATTCCCAGGTTTCAACATATTTTCAAAAAAGGCCTCATGATTGTCTCTGGAGTCCTTTTAGTGAGTTTTCTCTCAAAATGCCCGGACATCTTAAGGGAGATCTCTAGTTCTTTACGATAATGAGTGGGTGTCTCTCTTCTAATGGAATTTGCTCTATCTTGTAGTAGCCCTTCCTTCTGATGTAGAGCATGTTTATATTGGGTCCAATTAGACTGCATGCATGCCTCTTTGGCAAATGTGATTCTGTTGCATCACCCATGTCCTATGCCAAAATGTGCCATTCACGCTTGGGCAATGGTTTCCGCTGGTTTGGCCTTTGGAAAGAGACCCTTTCACACCAGTTCCTTTAGAAGTGAAGCTGGCTTCTGAGAAGTTCTTCACTGTATGTGTTCTCATCTGGATAGCGGATGTGGACTCTGCGTAGGATTAATAGTTTATGATCTGATCTCACCAACATTTTGGCTACTTTCTCAGGTTGAACATTGTAACTCTATGTCTGATGATGTGGATCTAGTATGTTGTCCCTCCTTGTGGGATGGTGTGACTCAGTTGTCCATGCAGCATGGTTATGAACTCTAGGAACCTGGTCTAGAGTGTTGGGGTTTGATTAGTGATCCCAGTCTATATTGGGATAGTTAAAATCACCCAGTATGATGGTGTTTGGAGATACATTTATCCCTCCAGTGTTTTCTGTGAAAGCTGTGCGAGGTTCCGAGTTTGAGAGGGTGGTTTGTAACCTGCTACAAACTGCCTAGCAGTCTTGCTCATGGTTAATTGCACCTTGATGATCTCCTCGATGTGACTGTGTGTTGCTACTAACCTTGAGGTGAGGGTGTCCTTGATGAATAGTACACCCACCTCCTTTCTTTGGTGTCGTCCGGATTTTGGGGCTGGAACGATGATATATGCAACACCTGATACTGCTTAAAGGTCAGAAGCTCTGAACCAGGTTACAGTCACAGCACAGATTGTCGATGTTCCCAGCATACTGAGAAGAGGCTTCTGAAAGTCTCGTAGCATCTTGAGGTTGGGGGCGTCTGGCATTGGAGCAGCACAATTACCCTTAGTTTACTTCCTTTTTTGTAAGTTCTAGGGTGGTAGGTTTAGAATCTCGAGCCTTGCCTAAAAAGGCACAATGGGAGTTGCAAGAGCCTGAGCCAAATTCCGGAAGCCCAGGGGTGACAGATGCAAGCCGATCCCCGCTGAATCAGCTGGCTTGTCCAGCATGTCATCCCAGGCAGATGGACATTGGATCCCTTTGAATGACACTCCATAGATTAAGCCAACTATTACAGCTGATCATCTTGTCTCTGTATTGTGGCATCATTCTTGAGTGAAGGTAGGATACTGCTCACCATAGTCAGGGTCATACCTGCCTACAGATTACATAAACGAGGAGAGCTCCTCTATGTCTCTTTCATGTAAAGTCCAGGGAGTATACATCTCAGGTAGATTCACACACCAGCATGGACAATGATGGACTGAGATCATACACCTGTTACTTGCAGTTGAGTGACCTGAGTGCTTGCATTATGTGAGGTGGATCCCAGCCCGATAGGCAGCTTACTGTATGACCTTCTCCTTACTCAATCTGGTGGCCCAGCGGAGACGTCAGTGTAATCTGACTATGGAGTCACCTATGGCGAAAGGGTGTGTCTGGCATTGTGTTTGGCCTTAAGGGCTGTGAATGTCCTGGCACACTGACTCTGTGGTTTATGTGTTGCATGTGCTGGAAAATGCCCTGTGGAGTGCAGTTGTTTGGGTGTCTGCTGTGAGTGGCCTCTGCTGGTATGGTAGATCTGTGATCAGAGCCTCGACAGTATGTCTTTGTGTGTTTATGTGTATGATTTGAAGTTGTGATAGTGCTATGTGTGGAGACTGGGTTTGTGGTGTGTGGTCGCACCTTCTCCTCCTCTCTGGTCCTGCCAGTCCTATGTTGAGAGCTCTGCCTCCAGGTTGGCTATATAGTTGCATCTCTTGCATGTATTTGTGTTTTGTGGGAGAAGGAGAGGGTTGTCTGTGTACATGCGTCAATTGTAACATTGCTCCTCAATATTCCCATGTTCACCAGCTGAGCAGGAGATGACACTAGCAACTGATCCCTTGACATGCCAGAAGGAATAGACAACAAACTGTTGGAAGACAGGAAGATATCAAGACCCCAAACCACATTATATCGCTTGACTGACAATACCTACACATACACCATAGTGTCATAGTTTCATAGTTTACTACTAGGCTATCTGCCCTAGTGTATTTATAAGCCTAGCCATAATGATGTGGCTATTGCCACGTGTACAGAATAGATTCCGAATATTGTGCCTCTCACTTAGTAGTGACACATTATGACCCCCGTACATAACTGAATACCTTGACTGTGCCTCTGTCTAGTAGTGACACAGGGAGGACCCCTGGGGTAAAACTACAATCCGACATCCAGTTGTCCAGACTTCTCTTGAAGAGAGTCAGTGAGGGACTCTGTCTAACATGAACTGGGATACTCTGCTAGAGTGTGAGATGCCTGTGAGTTATGACTCTGTCCCCCCAGCATGTCCTATACATGTATGTGCTGAGGTTCAAATCTTCAGCTCCCATGGTTCTGGTGGATTTGGATTGCTTGCAGTGGAGCATGTCCACCACATCCTGATTGGACATGGTCTTGTATGTCAGGCATAGGTCACCTGTAAGTATGCGGTATGCCACTGAATAAAGCTGGATTTCCTTTAGTCTGGAAGCATATGACATGTGTTGTAGACCCCTGATCTCCTTGGTAAGGTACTTTTGGGGTCTCTCCAGCTGTTGCAAGTGCTGGGTGAGGTACATACCAAATGGGGCTTTGTATTCAATCATGGGCCTGATAAGGGAGAAGTATAGTGGTACAATGACCTCCCATGATCTGGATGGAAAACCCTTCATGATAAGGTGGGCAAGATAGAAAGTCTTTCAAACCACTTTGGCAACATGGGTGTCAAATGAGATGTTACTATCTACATGTGTCCGCAGGTGTCTGATTTGTATTCTGTGCTCAGTGGGTTGCTGTCTATGTATTGATTTGTGTGTACTTTGTTCCTCCCAAAGGGGATGACCACACATCAGTTGCAGTCAGTTTCAGGCCATGATTCCGGCACCAGCTATCTTTCTTTGTGATGGCATTCTGTAGGATGTGTGTGCTGGCTGATGTATTCACGTATGGTGCCTAGGTTGCAGTCATCTGCAAACTTTGTCAGCCACAACCCTCCTATGTTTGCTTTCACATCTGAAAAGTAAATGCCAAATAAGACGGGTCCCAGGACAGATCTTTGTGGGACACCACGTGTGACTGGCTTTGAATCTGACAAGGCACCTGCAATGTTGACTTCATGGGTTCTGTTTCCTAGCCATTTTGCAAACTATCCTGTGACATATGATTTGATATTTCAGCTGTTGAGCTTGTCTATGATGCCTGAGTGGGGTATTGTGTCAAAGGCCCTAGCCAAGTGCAGGTAGGCTGTGTGGACGCGTAGCCCTCATCAATGGCCCTACTGACAGTATCAAAATAGTCAAACATGTGCAAAATGCAGGATCTGCCCTGTACAAAGCTGAACTGGGTGGGATCAAGGGTCTGTAGGTCACCAATGTCTCTGTTTAAGAGCTCCATAATGACTCTTTCCATAGCTTTGCAGACAAGGCTGGTTAAGCTTGTGTGGTGGTAGTCCCAGGGTCTGTGGAGGCATCCCCTTTGAGGAGTGGGACCACTGTTGCTGTACGCCAGTGTTCAGGTACATATCCTGTAGCAAGGCTAAGGTTAAATAGCATTTGTATATACGGGTTTAGCTCCTTCTGGAGTTCACATAGCATGCAACTGGGGATACCATCAGGTCCCAATGATGCTGTGTTCTTGTCCTTGCTGAGTGCGGCTCTCACATGGACATCTGAGATGACAGTGAGGTTACATTCATCTGTGATAACTATCTTCTGTTGGGGGTGAGGGAGGAGAATTGCACTGAACCTGTCTGCCAGAATGTTGCCAATATCTGTCAGGTCACTGAAATATATGTTGTTGTGTACCAACTCAGAGCATATCTGAGGGTTCCCACCCAGGTGTCTGACATAACTGAAGAAGGCAGTGTGGTTATCTCTATCGTCTTTGGTGTTTATGTCTCAAAGTTGACCTTGGATGTCTTTATGAGAGAATGTAGCTTTTTACTTGTGCTGCTCACAGCCGCCTTCCCTTTAGGAGATGTAGCTCTGTCTTGCATTAGTATCCTTCATCTGTTATACAGTTTGTTTATGGCTGGGGTCCACCAGACAGGCCAAATTCCCTTGGTGGAGAGGGTCATGTTTCTATTAGTGATTGCATGGTCCATGCTATCTCAGAGATGTCCGTAGAAAGTGTCTGTGAAGGAGTCACCATTGTGTGTTGTGGTTTCCACTGGCCCAGTGGGCTTAACGGATACCATCTCAGTCCAAAGAAGTGTAAAGTCAGCTTTTGAGATGTATGTCACTATACTCTTTGTATTATACTAGCACTGACACAAGTGTAGACAATTTCCCAGAATCCATCAAACAAAACGGACATGCAAAATGTAACACTTCCACAAGAGGGGTAAGCATACTGGATGTGATAATCAGAAATATGTGTACTGGATGTCAAGATGAGAAGTGTATCCCTCACTGGTAAGACTAGACCATAGAGTAAGCACACTGTAGTTACACATCACGACCCCAGTCCCTTGCCAGACTACCACAGTGAAACACATGTATAAAGCATAGCTTGCACCCCTACAAACCAATGTGGAATCCATGAAAAGTCCTGTGCAGGTCCAGAATATGGGACACACTGCAGAACATGTTATACAGGCATACCAGGAACACAGCCAAGAGTGCTTGGAGTCTGCAATCACAAACAACAAGACACAATGCCATACACCCAGGCATCTGGCATGCTGGACACCATAAATTACTAAACCATTGAAGAGAATGAGGAAGCTACCACATGACAGATCTAACATGAAAAGTGAAGTAATCAGTGATCACTAGTATGGCAATAAAATGTGTCCACACATACAATCCACTAAGGCCAGGCAAAACAAGTAGAATTTGTGAATCCAGTGGCAATGTGACACCTGTCCCAAGTACACACACAACAACTCACCCCAATAAATACAAATGTATGTGATAGACGCAACCAGGTAGCCAAACCGGGGCCTGAGCACCCCCAAAACAGTACTGTCAAAACTAGTCAGGAGGACAAGGTAACCACATACACCACAAACCAAGTCCCACATAGACCTACAACGACTGTAAACCAAACACATAAACACAAAAACATTCCCAGAGGCCCTAATTACAAACACACAACACCAACACAAGCCTCCAAAGCAGACACCCAATAAAACAAACTCCAGACATAGCACATGTAACACATAGTACACAAAGCTGGTGTGCCAAACAGTCACAGGACAGAAGGAGAAACAACATGCCTGATACAGTTGTAATAGGTGACTCCATAGTGAGACATGCTGCTGTCCCAGGGATGGCTTGCACCTGTTACCCATGAGCGTCTAGATATTGCCTAAGGCTTTTGCAAACTACAGAGATCCTCCCGTAGGCAAGGCTGAAAAGAGCAACCCACCACCATAGAAAACAAAACTGGAAAGAAACAGAAGGGTAATGCTGATCAATGCCAGATGTGTAAACCTCAATATGCATGCTCCTGAGGCCCTCCCCAGTATGGAGAACATTGATGTCAGTCCAGTGATACACACCTGCTGCAAGCCTCATGACAGCACACCAGCACTACCAGGTAATACCACATATCATGTGTTATGGCCACAAAACCTGTAACAAAACATAAAGGAGGGTGAGTATCCATATTCAGCACAGACAGCCATCGTCCAGTTAACTGACAATGCCTATGTCATTGCAGTCCACCCATGTGCAACTACCTGGACGCCAAGACTGCTGTACAGTCTGTAGCATGCTACAGACCACACTCTCACACACAGGAACCCCACCCCACTGTCCTGAAGACAGTGGACAGGATGAATGTACCACCAAATACAAAACAAGATACACACAAATTACCACATAGGTGGTAAACCATTATGTGTGGAAGGAGTAATCAGGGACCTAGTGACACAAGTGGACAGTCACCTGTCATGTGACAGCCACATCGCCAATTTGTCTAGGAAGACTGTCTATATTGGACACTGTATCATGAAAGGAGTCACATCTACGTCAACAAAGGTCATTGTGCCCCTATACTGTTCCCCTATCAGACCATATTGTAATACAATGCCTCATTTGGGATGTACATTACCTGGCACCTGCAGCAGTTAGAAAGACCTCAAAGGTACCTCAGCAAGAGTCATAAAGGGTCTCAACTATATCTCATACGCCTGGCTGTAGACACCACAGCCGAATGCAGTCACATACTGCCAACACAGAGGCATTGTATGTCTGTTGTACAAGTCCATGTCCAACACAGAAGTAATGGACATGCTCCACCCCAGAAAACCCCAAGCCATCGGAGCTGTGTGAGTCAGAGATGTCAACCTTAACACATAATCAAATAGGATGTGCTGGAGGGACAGATACCTAACCCTGAGTCTCTCCACACCCTGGAACAGAATACCACTACATGTTAGGCAGAGCCCCTCACTGACACTCTTCAACAGGAAGTTAGCAAAATGGATGGATAATTGTAGATGTACACTGGGGGTCTTTACTGTATCATGTCCAGACAGAGGCACAGCTAAGTAAATCATAAGTGGCCATAATATTCACATAGCAAGGGGTGGCAAAAGCCACACGCACTGTGGCTATGCTTACAAATGCCCTAGGGTGGATAGCCTAGTATGAACCCATGAACCTACTATGATACAAGTTGTATGGAACACTAAGGATAACTCCAAGGCTGCTGCAACTGATGGTAGTAAGCGTGTTGTGAATTCCTGGATATGCTCTGGATCACACAAATATTACAAACAACATACCAAACACACACACGTATTGCCAACATAACATCCTGACAGGTGCAGTGCAAACCCCCCCCCCCCCATAATGCCAAATATCTTTCCCAGCAGATCGCTGCCTCCCTGACATTATGTCAGCCTTACCACAGGATATGTACCCAAAGAGCAGTGTACAACAACAGTGGGTGTTCTCAAGAAAGGTGTCGCCTGAATGGATACTAAAAACAACCACCACAGATTCCTGAGAAGCTTGGTCCGCACAGCTATGGTAAGGATCAGCATGTACCGCAGACATAACGATATTGGGGATCTATTGACACCCGACCCTAGCCAGTGTGGGTTTATGAAGTGCAGACCCCGCCCCTAAACATGTGTGACTCAGTTGAAACAGTGATTGAGGTCACTGATGAGGGCAATGTGGCCCACACAGTGTAGCTGGACCTTGTAAAGCCTTCCATGCAATACCCTACGTGTTCAATATAGATATGCTCACCAGCTTAAATATACACCCCAATGTCACTAGAGGGGTTGCAAACCAGACCAACGACAGAACTGACATGGCCAGACATGGTGTAGCCATGTCAGACTACAAACCACATATAACAGGTATCCCACAAAGCTTGGTCCTGGGACCTTTCCCGTCTGGTATATATGCCCCATAGGTACAGGCCAACATGTAAGGACTGTGCCTGAACATGTTTGCAGAGGACTACAAACCACCTAACATATCTGACACTCCAGCTGACACAAGCATCCCACAAAAGGGCCACATAGAAACAGACAACCGGTGCCATAGCATGTCAGCATGTGAAATGGAGACAACTATATAGTCAACCTCTGTGGATATACAGTAAGTGACCACCAATTACCACATAGGTGTTAACCCATTACATACATCACATGTAATGACGGACCTGGGTACACAAGGGGATAGATATCCTGCATAGGACAAACATGTGGCTGTAGTGTTAACAGAAACAATCCATATACCAACCTAATCATGAAGGTTATGACATCTAGATAAGGGGAGGTCATTGTGGTTCTGCAGTTATCCTTCATCAGCGTTACAAATGACCACAACGGCCCCTGTGGGGTGTACCTCAGCAGACACCTCCATCAACTGTAAAGTCCACAACAGTACCTCACCAGGAGTATCAAAGAGCTTGAACACATGTAATGTGTTGTCTGATTAAACAGAGTGCAACTCCACACACTGCCATGCTGGCCACCCAGACGCAAGCTGTGCCTGATGTAGAAAGCCATGTCCAAGCTGGAATCAATGAACATGCTGCACCTTGTACAATCTGAATGGCAGTGAGCTATGCACATGAGGGACCTGAACCCCAGCACTGACATACATAGGACAAGCTGTACTGCATTATCCATAACACAGAAGCCACCCCCACGCATGAGTAAACTACCAGTACAGGTTATCCATAGAGTCACTCATTGATTCTCCTCAACAGGAATCTTAATGAGTGGATGGGAGACGGTAGGTTTACCCTGGGTATCAATGTTATGTCACAGGTAGACAGAGGCACAGTATACTACACAAGACATATGTCATGGCAAACTACACTTACAATGTGTCGAAGGACAAACACACTCTCAGACTAGCATTAGAAATGGCCTAGGGCACATCGGTAGTGTTTGCCAATGTACACCTATGTTGTGGAATACACTACTGATGTTGGATGAGGCTGTTGTAAGTAGTTCATATCCAAACATAATGCAACATGGTCAGATAGGTTCATAGGTTTATACTAGGCTATCTGCCCTAAGGCAGGTATAAGCCCAGCCCAGAGGAAACAATACTGTGCCCATTAGTTTGTCGTGCCTCTGTCCAGCAGTGGCACAGAGACGGTCCCCGGGGTAAACCTATGATCTCCCATCCACAGGTAAAGATTCCCCTTGAACAGAGCCAGTGAGGTGCTCTGCCTCACATGGACCGGGATTGTATTCCACAGCATAGGGAGTCTCTGAGTGATAAATCTATCCCTCCAATATGTCTTACTTATATCCCTGCTAAGGTTTAAGTCACTTGCCCTAGTGGTTCTGGTGGATTTGGCGATTTTGAGGTGGAGCATGTCCATTACTTCCTGGTTGGACATGGCCTTGCATGTCAGGCACATGTCACCTCTGAGCAGATGGTATGTGACTGAATAGAGCTGGAGTGTCTTCAATCTGGCAGCATATGACAGATGTTGGAGACCCTTTATCCTTTTGGTGAGGACTTTTGGGGTCTCTCTGATTGCTGCAGATGTCAGGTGAGATACATCCAGAATGGGGCATTGTACTCGATCATTGGTCTGATAAGTGAAGAGTACAGGGGAACAATGACCCCACTAGATCTGGATGTGAATCCCTTCCTGATCAGGTGGGCAATGTAGAAGGTCTTTCTAGCCACGTTAGCAACGTGAGTGTCAGGAGAAAGGCCATTGTCAACCTGGGTCCCCAGGTCCATGATAACCTCCTCTGTGCTTACAGGATTGCCACCTATATGGTAGCTTGGGGTTACCTTGCTTTTCGCGCAGGGTATGACTATACATGTTTTGGCATTTAACGTCAGGCCATGGCTCTGGCACCAGCTATCAGTGTCCGTGAGTCCCTTCTGAAGGATATCTGTGTCTGATGCACTGTCCACTATGGCGCCCAGTTTGCAGTCATCTGCAAACCTTGTCAGCCAAAGTCCTCCCATGTTGGCCTGTACCTCTGAGAAGTAGATGACGAACAATAGGGGGCCAAGGACTGAGCCCTGTGGGACACCACTTGTGACCAGCTTGGAGTCTGACATAGCGCCAGCAACTCTAACCCTGTGGGTCCTGTCCTTAAGTCAGTTTGCAACCCATCTTGTGACATATGGGTTTACATTTAGGTTGGTAGGTCCTTCTACAATACCCGAGTGGGGTATTGTGTCGAAAGCCTTTGCAAGGTCAAGGTAGGCTGTATGGACTGCCCTTCCCTCAGCAATGGCCTTAGTGACTGTTTTGAAGAAGTCGACCAAGTTCAAAAGGCATGATCTGCCCTTGACCAAACCAAACTGGGATGGGTCCAATGCCTGCATGTCCCCTATATCTTTGTTTATGAGCTCCATTATGATCCTCTCCATAGCTTTGCAGACTAGACTTGTTAAGCTTATGGGGTGGTAATTACCAGGGTCCGTGAGGCACCGCCGTTGTGCAGATGTGCACAACTGGACCCTAACCAGGCTGTTGTGCACACTATGGAAATGTAAAGCAGTGATAGGACTAAAGCCCAGGATACTGACCACCACAGTGAAAGTACTGAACCACTACACTATACAGTACTACAGTGTTAGGTCAGTATGAACGGATGTTGACAATTGTGTGCAAAGTATCCCATGCAAAACCTGCAGGCACAGTATAATCCCTGTTGTGTTCACGCAAAAAGCATTTGGACAGTAACTACACAACATGGCACAGAACACACAACCATAAACTGGAAATATTTGTTGAAGGTCACACTCATCCACAAATGTGATGGGCTGCAGAGTTCAACATATGGAAAGCTCACACTGGGCATGCTCACACACTTAGATAAATGAGACATCTTTCACACAACATGCTATGGGAAGGCTGAACTGGGCATGCTCACACACTTAGTCCAAATGTTACTCTTAGCAACTGTGAAAACACACCAGAGGATGCTCATTCCCCTTTCTAGACACTGATCATGTCAGCACCCTATAAGTATATCAGGAGAAAAGGAATCTCCCAGTAATCTGAATAACACACTCCGCTGATGCGTCCGTCTCTAATGTCATAACATAGTTAGGTAGGAGTCTGAATCCAGCAAGTGTGTGTGAAGGAGGGTAAGTGTGTGTGCATGAAAGGAACATCCCTTTTGGCAACTGTGTAAGCACACCACAGGATGCTCATTCCACTTTCTTAACTCTGATGATGTCAGCACCCTATAAGTATATCAGGGGAAAGAAAATCTCCCAGTAATGTGAATAGTGCGCTCTGCTAATGCGTCCATCTCTAGTGTCATAACATAGTTAGGTAGGGGTTTGAATGTGGCAAGTGTGTGTGAAGGGGGGTAAGTGTGTGTGTATGAAAGGAACATCCCTTTTGGCAACTGTGAAAACACACCACAAGATGCTCATTCCCCTTTCTAAACTCTGATGATGTCAGCACCCTATAAGTATATCAGGAGAAAGGGAATCTCCCAGTAATGTGAATAGCGTGCTTTGCTAATGTGTCCATCTCTAGTGTCATAACATAGTTAGGTAGGGGTTTGAATCCAGCAGGTGGCAAGTGTGTGTAAAGGGGGGTAAGTGTGTATGTAAGGAACGTCCTTTTTGGCAACTGTGAAAACATACCACAGGATGCTCATTCCCCTTTCTAAACTCTGATGATGTCAGCACCCTATAAGTATATCAGGAGAAAGGAAATCCCCCAGTAATGTGAATAGTGCATTCTGCTAATGCGTCCACCTCTAGTGTCATAACATAGTTAGGTAGGGGTTTGAATCTAGCAAGTGTGTGTGAAGGGGGTAAGTGTGTATTTAAGGAGCATCCTTTTTGGCAACTGTGAAAACATACCACAGGATGCTCATTCCCCTTTCTAAACTCTGATGATGTCAGCACCCTATAAGTATATCAGGAGAAAGGAAGTCTTCCAGTAACGCAAATAGCGTTCTCTGCTAATGCGTCTGTCTCTAGTGTCATGTCATAGTTAGGTAGGAGTTTGAATCCAGCAAGTGGCAAGTGTGTGTGAAGGGGGGGTAAGTGTGTATGAAAGAAATATCCCTTTTGGCAACTGGGAAAACACACTACAGGATGCACATACCCCTTTCTAAACGATATCACAATTATTTATGGCTTTTGATTACAGACATGCCATGTGTGTTTTGCCCACACAGAATGCCCATGTGTACGGGTTGTCTCTCACAATAATGCATGACATTGATTAAACCAGTTATGGCAATGCACACATGATGTATGTGTGTGCCAAATACACATATGTACCTGTGACCTTCAATAATTACCATGTGTGATGCCTGCCACATGTGAATACATGGTATTTGCACAGGGTAACATTATGACTGTGGTCTTCTGTGCAGGTGCTGCATGTGGGATGTGTATATATAGTGTGAGATGTAGATGCTATCAGCCTAGTAGTGAGGGATACACACCTGGTCTGGGGCATATAGTCTACCTGTTGTTGATGAACAGGTGCTGCATGTTTTCACCTGTTATGGAGTGGTAAGACGTTGTTCCATAGCAATGCAGTGACCGCATGCTAAGAACCGTTCAGCTAGGGTGTTGTAGCTACAGTAATTCATTAGCATTCAGTAATATGTCAGAATCCCTGGTGAGGGTCTGATGCCAACCAAGGTCAGGGTTCTACCAGCCTGTGTCACTTGTTCAGTGATCCCTTCCATGTTCCCTATCATGTATCCCAGTGAGGGACATCCCACATCAGCTGTGGTGGCATGGACAATGACTGAGTCATATGTGTCCATGCATCTGACTGACCTGTATGCTTGTGTTATGTGGTGGACCATAGTGCCCCATGAGCATATCACTGTGACCTCCACCTTGTCCAGCCTGGTGAGCATGTCCTCACTGTACTGGACAATAAAAGTACCTAACACAACTGCAGCAGTTGTGTTGTATAGCTGTACAGACTGTGCTTGTTTGGCACACATGATTTGTGTGCTATGTGTTATGCGTGCTGTGTGCAGGCCTAATGTATGCCTGTGTGCCAGCTGCAGAGGTGTCCGCCAGTCATGCAGGATGCTATCCTTAGGCTCCACGAATGGCCCGGTGTGTTTCCATGCTTGTATTGCTGTCAGTGTAGGTCCACATCAGACTGGTATTGCTGTCACTGTAGTATTTCATGCCACCTGACAGGTTATGCCAGTACTGGATTCAGAGTGCTTAGTCCACAGTTTGGCCATGTGTTTCCATCTCATACATGTGTTGTACATCCATGGGTAGGGGATAGGGTTGACTGTGTACATGTGGCAGCTGTGACATTACTACATGACTCACATATTCCACAACTGTACCATAGAGGTGACTGACAACTGACCTTTGCACATGCTACCATAGTACTGAGATTGCATTGGTGATTAGCAGCACATAGGGCCAATAGTGAACAAGATACATAGGTCCATAGGTTCATACAGGGATGTCTGCCCAGGGCATTTATACACCTAGCCAGAATGTGTGTGGCTTTCACCATGCATTGTAAATCTATCTTGCTCTGCCCTTTTCCAAGGTTAGTATGCTGTGCCTCTGTCTAACAGTGACACATAAGTGATACCCAGGGTAACCCTACAATGTCACATCCAGTCATTAATATCACTCTTGAAGATAGTCACTGAGTGACTCTGCCTAACCTCTATTGGGATAATATTCCAGAATGAAGGGAGCCTCTGAGTTATGAATGTGCCCCTCCAGCATGTCCTATGTATATCACTCCTGAGGTTCAAGTCTTTCCAGCGTGTATCCTGATGGGATCTGGATATTCTGTGGTGCAGCATGGCCATTAAGTCAGGGTTTGACATGACTTTATATGTCAGGCACAGATTGCCTATGAAGAGGCAGTATGCCACTGAATAGAGCTGCTGTTTCTTTAACCAGTCAGTATGTGGCATCTGTTTGAGCCCTTTGATCCTCTTGTTGAGGTAATGCGTGTGGTCTTTCCAGTTGCTGCAGGTGTCTGGTAAGGTGCATGCCGACAGGGTCATTATAGTCAATTATGGGCATGATGAGGGATGAGTAAAGAGGCACAATGTCCCCTGATCTACATGTGAATCCCATCATGATGATGTGGCCCATATAAAATGTTTTCCTAACCACTTTGTCCATGTTGTTGTCAAATGGTAGAATGCTATCAACCTGTTTACCCCAAGGTCCATAATTCCTTCGTCTGCACTTAATGGATTAACACATATGTGGTACTTTGTGGTCACTTTGTGTTTGACAAAGGGGATGACTATACGCTTTTTGTCATTCACCTTGAGGCCATGGCTGTGGCACAAGTTGTGTGTTTGCAAGAGGCCCTTTTGGAGGATGTGTGTGTTAGCTGGAGAGTTGATTATGGCATCCGGTTTGCAGTCATCTGCGACTTGCTCAGCCACAGTACTTCCATGTTGGCCTGTACCTATGATAAATATATAATGAACATGACAGCTCCCAGGGCTGAGCCTTGTGGGACACCACTTGTAACTGGTTTGAGGCTGACATGGCTCCAGCAATTCTAACCATGTGTGTTCTGCCCTTGAGCCACTGTGCAATATCCATAGTGACATAGGGGTTAATATGTACACTGGTGAGCTTCCCTAGAATGCACAAGTGGGGTATTGTATCAAAGGCTTATGCAAGGTCCAGGTAGGCTGTGTAGACCTCCTCCCCCTTGACAGTGGCCTTGGTGACTGTTTCAAAGAAATCAAACAGGTTTGAGAGGCAGGATCTGCCATTAACAAAGCCAAACTGTGTATGGTGACATGTCTGTAGGTCCCCAATATCTATATATGTGAGGTTCATGATGATCCTTGCCATAGCTTTGCAGACCAAGCTATTCAGACATATGGGGCGAATAGTGTCCAGGATCCGTTAAGGCACCACCTGAATGTAGAGGGACCACTGTTGCTGTACTCCACTCTTTGGCCACATATCGTGTAGTAAGGCTGGGATTGAACAGTAGTGTTATGTCTGGGTGTAGCTCTTCTTGTGGTTCATGTAGGACACAGCCTGGGACACTGTCTGGTCCCATTGATGCAGTGTTTATTGCTTTGGAGAGGGCAGCTCTTACCTGAGCATCTGTGATGTCAGGGAGGGCAGCACTCTGTTGGGAGACATATTTGCCCTTTTGGTGTGGTGGGGGGGAGAAGGTAGCAGTGAACCTGTCCACTAGGATGATGGCAATGTCTGTGTGTTTTGTATTTCGTGTGACATCTTGGATTACCTCTGAGCATATCTGGGTATTACCACCCAGGTTCCTAACATAACTACAGAAAGCCTTGTGATTATCCTCAGTGGCTTGTGGAATCTTCTCTCAAAGATGGCCTTAGACAATCGTATGAGTGCCTGTAGTTGTCTTCTAATACTCATCAGTGATGCCTTCACATTTTGGGAGTTTGTTGTATCATGTAGTGGCTTCATCCTTCTATTGTATAGTTTGTTTATGGCTGGTGTCCAGCACACAGGACGTCTGCCTTTGGAGGATTGGGTCATGCTTTCATATGTGGTTGCATGATCCATGCATTCCTGAATGTGTCCATAGAATGCCTTTATACAGGTATCTGCAGTCTGGTCCATATTTTCAACAGGCCTGGGGCCTTTGAAGGTTTCCACATCATTTATGAGGGGTGTGAATATGCTTGACATGAGCTGTTGACTGACATCCCGCCCTCCAGACTGAGCAAGGTGAGGGTCACATTTAGCTACCTGTCGGGTGATAGAATGTGCCACATAACACAGGCACACAGGTCACTCCACAGCAAGTACAAGTATGAGGCAGTCATTGTCCATGCTGGTGCAAACAATCTGAGACGTACCTCCCTGGACCACATGGAAAGAGACACAGAGGAGCTCTTACAGCACCCTCTCAAACTCAGGACTCCCACACAGCCTTCATGCTCACACAGGAGAGTATAGATTTCTCTGCAAACACCATCATACTGGGTGACGTCAGCTACCCAAACATAGACTGTGAACATTACACAAGCCACAATACACAAGCTCTAGGGTTCCCATATATCAGACACTCTTTAGCTATGGAACAGGTAATCAACCTTCCCACAAGAGGGGCAGATATACTAGACCTGATCAACACAAACATGAGTACAAAATGCTTACCACTGGAAGTATATCCCTCATTGTTGCAATCGAACCATATACTAATCACACTGGAGTACTGGATCCCCACATATGCAAACCTCGAACACATCGATGTGTGTGTGGGAAATGCCCCTATTAGCAACTGTGACAGTACACTACAGGATGCAGATTTCCCTTTTGAAACACTGATGATGTCAGGACTCTATAACTATATTACCTGAATTAAAGTCCTCCAGTAATTCGTATAGCGCGCTCCACTATTGCGTCTTTCTCCGGTATCATAACATAGTTAGGGAGGGGTTTGAAGCATGCAAAGGGAATGTATGTGTGTTAGTATGAGTGGGGTTTGGGTGTGTGCATAATGCTGGGAAGGAAAAGTGCCTTTTGCCAACTGGGAGAACACACTACAGGGTGCACATCCCTCATCCTACACACAGATGATGTCAGCACCCTCTAAGTACAGCATTAGAAAGGATTTCTCCCACTAATGCAAACAGCACACTCTGCTAATGTGTCTTCCTGTACTGTCATAACACAGTTAGGTAGGGGTTTGAACCTTGCAAATGGAAAGAATGTGTTTTACTGTGGGTGGGGTTAGTGTGTGTGCACAATGGTGGGGGTGGGATGTGGCTTTTGCCAAATGGGGCTATGCACTGCAGGGTGCACATTTCCCTTAACAAGCAGTGATGTTGACAGCACCCTATACAAACAAAACTACAAAAGAGAAGGTGGTGGTACCAATAACACATGTAAGGTAACACTTCTTCAAGTAATGTCCACAAAACGAAGTAGGATAAACGAACAATCCTTTTACTCTATACAAACAACATGACAACAGACAACTGCCAGTACTCAGTATAGTGTTACATGCTACTGTAACACGCACATGTACCAGAATATACCTAGATAGTGTTTTGAAGCCTGAATGTGGCAAGTGTGTGGATGTGGGATGTGTCTATGTGTGCATTTCTGTATGGGAAACATGTTTGATGTGGCAATCAGGGTACCACAGTACCTGATGCACATTACACCTTTAAACTAATGAGGTTGCCTGCACCCTGTGAGTACAGGTAGAGAGGAGGAAATCGGTAGTAATCAACATAGTGCACTTCTCAGATGTGTACCTGTCATGTATCGACAGCTACTCATGTAGGGTAATAAATAATGGGAATGGCAGGTGAGCGTGTACATGTGTGGGGGTAGCAGGGTGTGTGTAAATGCATGTGTGACAGAACAGATACATATAGCTGAATCTACATAACAGCACATGATGCACATTCCCATAGTCAATGGTAGCATGTGATGGTGTGCAGCTGGTACACTTTGGTAAGTAGTATGGGTGCAGATAACAATTGAGGACATTCATACAGTTACTGCAGCAGGACTGCTGGGATATACACACAATCATAGTGGAACAGTGAACAGTTACCAACATGTTACTACTTATACACATCTATGTAGTCACCCTGTGCATCAGCAACGTGTTTACCTTTTCCTGCACCAATGTTTTAGTATGCAGGGGGTGGCACAGTGTCATCATATGCACAGGGTGTGGGTTAGGTATGCCCAAGCCAGCCACTGGTAACACCAATTGACATGTGTGTGTATGTGTGTTTGTGAGGGGCAGCAGTACAGGGTGGACCGGTGTTGGTGCAGTGTGTGTGTATGTGTTTGCCCTAGGTGTTAGATTTCTGCATGTGTGTAAGCACGCACACAGTCCCACATAATGGCTGCCATGTACAGGGTTTTGTGGACAGCCACAGACTGCACCTGTCAGGTCATCCAGATCAGTGTCTGTGGGCACGGACATGGTACCTGTGCCTGGCAGGGGTGCTACGGGCCGTATCCGGTACTAACCTAGACTGGGTACTGTCATCGGAAGCGGGGGTGTGTTGACTGGACACAGTTCCCTGTTGGGACTGTCCAGAGCCACGTGCACGTGGTCTCCTGAGGCATCCTGATGACAGCACAGACCCAGCATTGCTGGGGCTGGTGCTGGCACTTGAGGTGCGTGAGTGGGCCTGTTGTTGTCCACGGCCACTGCCAGCTGGTGCTGTTGCTGGCATACGACCACGTCGATGTCGCAAATGCACACCATCGCCCTGGCCCATGGACATCTGGTTGTGGAGCAGCTGTTGTATGTCCCCACAACGTCTGTCAACGACATCTGTGAAGTTACGGATAGCATTCGCAACGTCACGCATGCTGTCTGTCATGGCTGTGCGACATGTTCTCAGCTCCCTCAGACCCTGTCTGGTGTACCTTTCCATACATGCCTGTGCCTGCATAACAGTCCGAAACATAGTGGAGGTTGACATACCTCCTTGGGCACGTCGGCCAGAGGCAATACGGCCACAGATGCCCCCACGAGAACCCATGGGTGACTGTCTGCGTGGTACCATTGGAGGACCCTGCTCATGGCTGCTTTGTGGGGATGCATGTACCACAGGTACCACATTACCATGATCTATGCCCACTGCATACTGTCCATCACCTAGGGACAATGGTGACAAAGGATGTAACGGCAGGATGACTGTGCACATTGAAAGGGTTGACAGCTGTGTACTGTCAATTGGCTGACCAATGGCAGACCCAGACACACCTTCCTGCACCATTACAGACATTTCATCATCATCAGTACCTGGGGCACAAGATTCAGGTTCCCTGCTGCAGGTCACCAGAGCAGCACCAGAACCTACGGGAGGAAAACAGGGAACACAGATTACAGTCTCAACACATATTTGACAGAGATGCACTTCAATACTAATGCACACATTCAGAAACGGACACATGCACTCATGGACACAAACACACATGCACACATGGGCACAGGCACACTCGCACACATGCACACCCCACAGTAAACACACACATCAGTACTGTGTTACACTACTCTTACTATTGTTAAACTGTGTATTGCAGGTATTATTAAACACACTCACCAGCATGTATACTACAGAGTTACACTACTCTTACTAGTATTATAAATTGTTTTTCAGGTAATGTTAAACACACTCACCAGCATGTATGGCCTGCCTCGTTGCTAGATGGGAGGGACCTGGAAATATGAAGAGAGTAATGTCAGTGGGCACAAGTGTGCCATTTGTTTTGCACATGATACAGTACAGTAGTACACTAGTTCCCTTATACACATCAGCTGCTCATAATGTCTGTATCACACATGTGCAATTACATATCATGATGACAGATACATACCACATGCACACCTTATGCGTGCATGAAGTAACAGTGTACAGAACAGTCATATGTACATACAAGGAGTTAACTCTAATCTCACCCTTACCTCTCTTCAAACAACAACTCAAACTGTACTTCCAAAACCACTGGCTTTGTTCTTGTAGTACTTCAGGCTAACGTCCCTCTCCCCACCCTCTCTTTACCTTTAACCCCTCATTGTGCATAAAAACTAGCTTCTACCCTGTTTCTTTTCCCTTGATGTCCTTCTGTGCTCTGACCTACTTCTCCCATCCCTCCCACCTCCTCTTGACTGTCTTCCTTCTTTTCCTCACTTCCCTTCTTGACTCCTGCCTCTTCCCTATTATTTTATCTTTCATACTCCTTCTACTTCTCTACCCTTCTGAGCTTTAACTATTATCTATATGGCTTTTGCCTTATTGCATAACCGTTATGTTTTAGATAGAATTGCTTTGAAACTGACAGTACATTGTGTATGACTTTAAACTGTTTGAGTTCCTTAAATGTATGTTGATTTAATTAACAAGCTGGTTTACATTTCTATTATTTTGGATGTCTGTATTAACAACTTGTCTGTCTGCCTTTATTATGTTATGTGTGGAGCTTTTCTCCCCAGGCCTCTACTGAAAATGGACATATATCCAGCTAGACTATCTCGGTCAACAAATGTAAAACTAATAACAATAAATAAATATGGCATCTTACCTGCACGCTCGGTGTCTTGCTGATGTGTGGATCCAACCTCCATCATGATGCACGACTGATGCTGTTGTTGTTCTGGGGCTGGATCCACAACACTTAGCAGTAGCCCCTCCTGTCTGGTGAGGGGGGGATGTGTGGTCACCCCTCCCACCTGTGGCAACCTGTTGCCTGCGGATATCTGCAGCACGCTGGCGGACATTTCTAATCAAATCACTGCAGTGATGTCTCACCTGCTCATATGTCCTATCATGCATGCCAACATCATTTATCCTGCTAACAAGATTTTGCCACAGTGCAGACCTCTCCTGCTGATTCTGTGTGGTGCGTGAGAACAGGATGGCATAGTCACGCACCAGGCTCTGGTGGATCACTTCATCCTCTGCAGCAGAATATGCGGGGTTCCTTTTCGGAGCCATGTTCCCCTGGAAAGGTACACAAACAGGTTATCAGCATAGTATCTCAGCAATACATGGTACACATTCTATACAGGGAGTATTAAATTGTACTTATTACTGCTTGGTTGTAACTTGATTAAAGTGTAGCTATCATTCTAAGTCATTTGGATTAAGCACTTGGCCTTCAGACCACTTGTTTTACATTAGGGAGGTTTGTGGCAAGCACTGTGGTGGCAGGACACATATCTTTCATCCTTTGAAGTTGGGAACTGCTGATTGAGAGCCCAGTGTCCAAGTGTATTAGTTCTGGTATAGGCAGTTGGCCTTCAGGCCAGTTATTTAACATTAACAAGGTTTGTGGTCTGCACTCTTGTGTGAGAATAGGCTGTACTCTGCCATTCATAGCTGGGAACTTCTGGTTTCAGGTTTATAGTGCCTGCATATTTGAGCTGTATCTTACTGACATTGGTACACCTTGTTTGCTGTAGCAAACACTACATCCAAGCCTCCTGAATCTAGCTTTGTTTATATGCTTGTTATTTGTTAGCTTGTTATTTCACTGGTACGCTACTTCCACATAACACACAGCTTCTCAGCACTTCTGTGACTCACTACTGATATCTTCATTGCTTACTGTACATATTTCCATGTTACACATGACAGTAAGTGACTGCTTGTCATTGTTGCATTTACTTAATTGTAACACATTGCACTTAAGTTACCTAGCACTTGCTCACTGAAGCTATTATATCAGTCAGCAGTAGTAGGTAATATCAGTACACCCTCACTCCCCACTGGACCTTGTTTTCAATTATTACAGAATTCACAATAGTATTCTAGCATGTCCAAAGGTCAGTTGTCAGTCTCCTCCCCAGTCCAGCTGATGAGTGTGGTAATCCAGAGGCAATGTTATAACAGCTGCATGTACACAGACAACCCCCTCCTCCTAACAACAAATTCAAACACATGTGAGTGATGCAACCATATACGAAACTGGAGGCTAGGCTCTCTCTACTCAATACTGCCATAACCAGTCAGGTGGAGAAGGAAACCACACTCACTACACTTCCAGTCTCACATAGACCTACCACGACAGCAAAACTAACACATGATCACACATGAACATACTCGTAGGCTCAGACTACAGGTCTGCCTACGCAGCAGAGACCTCCAAAGCAGACACCCAAGCAACCACTACCACGGAAACAAACACGTGCAACACATATCTCACAAAGCCAATGTGCTGAACACTCACAACCTTTAACAGTAAACAACACACCTCATACACCTGTACTAGGTGCCTCTATCATCAGGCACACTGGCATCACGTTCACCAGGCTTAACGAGGTGAAGGTCACAGTGTGCAGCCGGTCGGGCACTACGACCCGCCACATAACACAAACACTCAAGTAACTCCAAGGCAAGTACAGGTATGACTCACTCAATGTCCATGCTGGTGTGAATGACCTGACACATACCTCCCTGGACTACATGACATGAGACAGTAAGGAGCTCTCTGAGCATGTAGCCCAAGACAGTATGACCCTGACCTTGAGTAGCATCTTACCCTCACCAAGAATGATGCCACAATATCAAGGCACGATGATCCCTTCCAACAATTGACTGACGTACTGGTGTCATTCACAGGTGAGCCAATGCCTGTCATCTTGGGGTGGTATGCTGTACAAGCCACAATGCTTTGCTAGGGACAGCTTGCACCTGTCACCCCTGGCCTATTGGATTTTGGCAGAGGCTCTTGCTACACCCATAGTGCCTTTATTAGGCAAGGCTCATAAGGCAAACCCACATCCATTCGTATCACAAAGGATGAGGAAGTAAGAGTGATGCTACTCAACACCAGAAGTCTAGACCTCAGGATACACGCACTCAAAACCCTACTTTGCATTATGGACATCGATATCTGTGCAGCACATAAACCTGTTTCAGGTTTCCCAGGAGCACACCAGCACTACCAAGTTATACCTGTTACCATTCTTGTCGGCCCCAACACTTGGACCAGACAACAAAGGAGGGGGAGTATCAATATTCAACGCAGATTCCCACACCTCCACATTGGTGGCAAAGTACCACATAGGTGTTAGGCCATTGAGTACAGAAGACGTAATTGGGGACCTGGGGAACAAACTTGATAGCAATCTGTCATTTGTCAACCACATGGCCAACGTGGATTGAAAGACATGTTATATAGCCCAGCTAATCATGAGGGATTCACATGTACGGCAGAGGAGGTCATTGTGCCTCTTTCTCATCCATCATCAGGCCTATAATTGCATACAATGCACCTTTTGGGATGTACCTAACCAGACACCTACAGCAACTGGTAAAGGCCAACAGTACCTCATCAAGGGGATCAAAGGGCTCAAACAGATGCCATATGCTGCCCAGTTAAAGGAAATCCAGCTGGACTCAGTGGCATACTGCCTGTTCAGAGGCAATCTGTGCCTGCCATATACAGCCATGTCCAACCCAGAAGTAATGAACATGCTGCACCTCAGGAAATCAGAGTCCCATACAGCCACACGCTCAGGAGACCTGAACCTCAGCACTGACATAAATAGGACATGCTGGAGGGGCATATTCCTAACCCAGAGGCTCCCTTCACTCTGTAGTGAACTCACACTACAGGTTAGGCAGAGTCCCTCATTGACTCTCTTCCATAGGAATCTGGATGAGTGGATGGAGATCATAGTTGTACCCCGGGTATCACTTCTATGTCACTGTTAGACAGAGGCACAGTATACTAACGTCGGACAAGGGCATAGCAGCATAAATTGTAATTGGGTGGCGAAAGACAAACACATTCTACTAGGCTTATCAATGCCCTAGGGCAAATAGCCTAGTATGAACCTATGAACCTATGTGTACTGCTATAGTACTTCTGCCATATGTTGCATGTGTGTGTGTTGTGGGGGATGCACAGGTAATGGCCAGATATTTCTGCACAAACGACACGTCTGAAACACTCTGGGTGTTCATCCCTACATACTGGATGTGTGTTGCCATCCAACCCTGTGATGTGGACACACATTACTCAGCCTGGATATACATATCCCAACAACACCACAAGCACAGTACACTACCTTGCTATGTATGCATGTAATTACACAGTTATTCACTAGTTAGGACTGTGATGCTATCCATGCAGCCCACTGGGCCAGTGGAGGCCACAACACACACTGCTGGCCCCTTTGCAAAAGCTTACCACAGACATCCCACATAGTGCATGTACTGTGCACACACATATCTAACCCAGACCGTATGCACACCACTTATTTATCCTGTCCAGTGTACTACAGATACAGGCACATTGTATAACAATAGCAGGAGGCTACTGCAGCACAGGGCAGATTCACATGAAGGAAAGGCATCTGTGGTCATCAGTGTTAAGATGCTTCACATTCACCAAATGCACAGATATTGGCAACATTGTTGACAGTTTAGGTGCAGGTACCCCCCCCCCATTCTCCTACACAAGTGGAATTAGTTATCACAGATGACTGTAACCTCCCTATCCTCTCACATGTCCAGGTGAGGGCCACCCTCAACATTGCCGAACACATAGCATCACTGTTACAAAATGGTATCCCTGGATGTGTGCTACGTTCACCCCTGGAGGACATAGCACCACATTACAGACTGATATTAATCCCTGGCCATACTACAGGATATGTACCTGAACAGTGCCATACATACACAGTGGTCCCACACCAATGAGGAGTAACCTCTACTGACCCTGGTAACTACTGCATCATATGCACAACTGGCCTTGTGTTCTAAGCTATGGAAGTTTTAAGTATGGGCAACATGTACAGCAATATTACATATGTATATATTTCAGGACTATGTACACACAACCTATCTCATGGACATACCTATAGATAGTGAACTATGATACATTTGGAGGTGTCACAGTAAACACAGTATTAACCTGCTACTTTGCATTACCTGTGTTTGTGGCAGCTGTTGCTGTGTCAGTGGTGCTGCTTGCTGCTTGCTGTTTGCTGCTGCTGCTGCTGGTTTTGCTACTGGCTGTCTGTATATTTTTTTTATTTCTCTCTGTCTCTCTCTCTCTTTCTCAGTAGGTTTTGTGCAATGACTGTATTGCATGTGTGGAGTGTGGGTACTGGATGCTTTTGTAGGTATCTACATAGGTCCATGTGATGGCCTCTGCACCAGTTGTAAGGCAGCATTGGCTAATTGCATACAGCCAGTTGTGTACTGATTGCATGTCTTACTGTGATTTCAGGACAGTGCTATAAAAGGGTATGTGAGATAGGCATTGCCCTTTCAGATTGTAAGGGCGTGGACCATGCTGGTATGCTGTTGACAGTGTTCTGTGAGTGTGAAGGTTAGTACATCTCTCATGCTTTATGCTGTGTTGTGAATTCAGGTTGCTGCAGTTCTCTCGCCTGTTCCCTGTAGTGAGTGTGTATGCATACTGACACCTATGACTATATTTCATATGTATTGCTATATATACATATGTGTACATATACATACTTTCATATATGTACATTAGCTGACAATATTGGGTACAAGCTAACAATTTGCAGGGCTGTTTCTGTTAACACTACACTAGTATGGGAATCCAGTAATTGGGACAGTAAAAGTCTGCCTGACATGCTTTGGGTAGTACACATACTATATTGCCTTTATCTTCATTCCTACTATTACATGTTCCACTTATTTAGCACTATATTCCTGTATGAGAGTTATGGCTTACTGGTAGGTCATACAGACTAGTGTTACAATGGTCTTGTGGTAGGGCCTACTAGTATGCTTATATTTTGCTTTCAAATTGAGTATAGGGCCTATCAATCAGAGTGCTGGGGGCACCTTTAAGCAGTTAAAGGGGTTAGTAGGTCTCACAGGAGTCAGGCTGTGTTGCAGATTCTGGTTGCTGCATTTATCTTCACTGTTTCCTGTAGTGAGTGTGTATGGATACTGACACCTACCACTATATTTCATAAGTATTAATATATATATATATATATATATATATATATATATATATATATATATGTATGTATGTGTACATATACATACTTTCATATATGTACATTACCTTACATTATTATGTACAAGCTAACAATTAGCAGGGCTGTTACTGTTAACACTAAACTAGTATGGGAATACAGTCGTTCAGGCATTACAAATCTACCTGACATGCTTTGGGTAGTACACATCCTATATTACCTTTATATTGATTCCTACTATTACATGTAATATTTATTTCAGCACTATGTTCTTGTATGAGAGTCATGGCTTAGTGGTAGGTCATACAGGCTAGTGTTACCAAGGTCCTGGGTTTGGAACTGAAAGTAGGAAATTTTTTCTTTCAAACTGAGTATAGGACCTGTCAATCAAAGTGCTGAAGGCACCTTTACGCAGTTAAAAGGGTTATTAAGTCTCACAGGAGTCAGGCTGTGTTGTAGATTGTGGTTGCTGCATTTACTTTCACTGTTTCCTGTAGTGAGTGTGTGTGAATACTGACACCTACCACTATATTTCACATGTATTAATATATATATATATATATATATATATATATATATATATATATATATATATGTGTGTGTGTGTGTACATATAATACTTTCATATATGAACATTACCTCACATTATTATGTACAAGCTAACAATTAGCAGGGCTGTTTCGTGAACACTAAACTAGTGTGGGAATCCAGTAATTCAGGCATTAAAATCTACCTGACATGCTTTGGGTAGTACACATCCTATATTACCTTTATATTGATTCCTACTATTACATGTTATATTTATTTTAGCACTATGTTCTTGTATGAGAGTCATGGCTTAGTGGTAGGTCATACAGACTAGTGTTACCAGGGTCCTGGGTTCGAGACTGACAGTGGGAATTTATTTTTCTTTCGAAATGAGTACAGGACCTGTCAATCAAAAGTGCCAAAGGCACTTTTAAGCACTTAAAACCAGGTCTGCGCTCATGTGCGCGGAGCTCACGCATGCGCACTGGCGGTGAGCTCCGTGCACACAAGCGCACACCCGCACTATTTTCTTTGAAAGAAAAGAAAAAGGGGTGACGGGAAAGTGGTGAAAAAGGGGTCACAAAGAGGGTAAGACAGTAGGGAAACAAGCTTGGTATTTGCAGGAAGGATGTAGGTGAGACCCATAGCTGCCCATGTCTTTCTCAGCAACAGCTGTGCATTTGTATGCAATTTGGTGTGACATTTGGAACCTTCCACCCCTGAGAGAGGTGTCAGGACAACATTAATACGTGTTGTACAGCCAATTGTAATTAACAGTTTCGATGTCCAGCGGACATGTGTGCAACATGGACAGCTATGTATGGGGCATAATTTTTTTGTGGGTACAGAGTGCCCTTTTTTTTTGTTTTTTTATCAGGCGAGAGTGGTATGTCAGGTGAGGTAGTCGGTATAGCTGGGGAGGTAGGTTGGGTAGGTTAACAGACAAGACAGACAAGACACATACAGGGGCGGTGTATGACACATGTGGGGGGGTTACACAATTGACGGGGATGGAGGTTGGGATATCCAAGATACATGAGCCCACAGATGGCAACAGTGGAACTGATATCCCCACCCATAGGCAGTTGCCACTGTTCCTTCACAGCCCAGGATGGGGCTGTGCTGGGGGCTGTGCAGGCGGGACAACGGGCAAGCCTGTAAGCTGTGCCACCCGGGCCACAAGCTGGCGTAGGGGCCCAAGAACAGAGTCTTGGATCTCCCTTCGCACCACAGACCGGACACCTTGGAGGGTGAGTGGATGTGCTCCTCTGGCCACGCTTGCAGAGGGGGGATGGGCCCCATCCCCTGCAGCGCTTCTACCTGAAGGTGGCACAGGGCCACCGGAGGAGGGTCCGGCCTGGGCACTAGTGCCAGGTGCGCTCGCCAGCTGAGGTGGGAGAGGTGGGTCCGCTGGGACCTGCCTTCCCAAGCATTCTAGGTTTGTGTGTATGTTATATTAGTTTGGGTTAGTGACATATTATTCCATTCAAATTAGTTGTAACAGCATGCATTGGTATTCCCATTAAACAAACACCCAGATATTAACACCAATGAACAACGGGCATATCAATATCACATTTATTATTTGAACAGAAATACACAATCGAACAACATGCAGGGTTGATTAATGGCAACAGGCCATCAGGTTTGCAGGTTTGCAGGTATGACCAGGGCACATGCAACAACAGACATGCATATATTTTTGAAACAGGACAAATGTCCATGGTTAATGAAATGTTCACATACCAATATTTAGTGTTTTTTTTAATTTGCAATTATAGGGTGGGGTGGAGAAAGAAAATGATGACACATTCATAAATTATACATTGATATACATTTGTAATAGAAACACAATTAACTTGTGGGTAATACTTTCCAAATGATTCTTACTTGACTGTCATGCTAGACCTGTTACAGATACATCACTATCCTAGTTATTTTGAATTTGATCGGATACATCATCCTGCTACACTTTGATGACAGGGCAGGGGACAACTATGGATGTTTAGTATGTCAGACAATCATTCATTCTATCTGCAAATTGCTGACTGTGATCACCATATACAGATTTTGGCCTGAACATTCAAGAGTCAGACACACTGAAATCAGTTTGGGATGTTAAGTTTTAATTCCCACATGCATTTAGTTCTGTAGAACCACACTGAAGCTTATATATTCAGGTGTTATTACTACGTTATTCATTGATACATGACCCTTTCTGTCACTCTCACACATCCTGCAATTTCACAGTTCAGGTTGGTACTTCTAAGCTTTGTACACATATTAGACCTGTGGGGATTCCAACACTTTCCAGCAGCCTCACTTCTGTCATGATTCAGCATTTCAACAGGGGATATATCTCACATGTGTTTACCTCAGATTCTGAAGCTGTACTCTTGAAACTAATGCAGGTTATACTACATTTAATTAATGGTGGGACATCTGTATTACAGCACTATTTATTTCTATCACTTATATTTCCAGTTTCACTTGCATACTGATGAACTTGTTGCAGCCATACCTGCAGACTTTTACTTGCTGCTTGCACATTCTATTACTTTTAAGCAATACACTGCAGTCTTCTGCTACATGCTACACTATAATATTTATTTACAAGTACTAGGTGGGGTTACTAACCTGCATGGTGGCGCAGCCGCACCAGCCTGCGGTCATGTATCTGTCGATTCATAAAGCGGACACCTGCAGCTGTAATACAAAACAAGTAATAATGGGATACACATCTCCATGGTATCAGCTAGTTGAATTCCTTACATACATAAGTAAAATGTAACTTACTCAGTAGTGGGGCGTTGGGCATATCCCGGGCCTCCTGGATACATTGGGTCAACTGGTCTTGCTTACGTCGCTTCAGGTCCGCATGGTGGTGACGGACCTGCTCACCAGTGCGTGGAATGCCAGTAGCACTAGTCAGATCATGAGCCAACTGGTCCCATGCCTCCGCCCTGTACGCTCCCCATGAGACCTGGCCCTGCATGAGTTGGGCCTTATGATGGTGAACTAGGAGCCAGACCATGTATCTGGACTCCTCAACGCCCCACCGCTGTGCTCGAAAGCAACGTCCCTCCCCTACTCCACTCATTCTGCCTGCAGGTCTATTCTACAATCGTTTATGCTGTGTATTCCCGCCTATGGGGCTTATATATGCCGATTTTCCCGCACATTTCTATGATTGGCCAGTTTAGAATTGTATCTACTTCACAGAAACTGCTTTATCATGCTCCATTTTGGCTTACATCCTATATATATGCTATTTCTGCATTTCTAAGTACTGCTGTCATGGCTTAGTGGTTTAGTACCTTGACTCTAGTTCATGGTATCCTGGGTTCAAATCTGACCACTGAATTTTAAATTTTATGACTGTCTAGGATTGACTTCAGGACCTGTCAATCAAACATGCCAAAAGCACTTTTAAGCACTTTGAAACCTGGTCTGCGCTCGTTTGCGCGGAGCTCACGCATGCACACTGGCGGTTATCTTGTGGGCGCGTCGCGCAAACGGTGTGCGCTGGGTTACACCTTAATTGGCTAGTAACACACATGTTAAACTAAGCACAGCTAGTTGCACACAGTTTGAGCCTGTTAAACCAGTCCTTAGCTACGGGCAAGCAGTTTGCAGTTTGTGAAACACTACTTAGCTACGGGCACTCTGTCTCACTGCAGTTTAGCTATCAGTACATTTCTAACAATTTTTATTATTGTATTACTTGGAAATATATGCTCCATTTAATTCCATTTTACAAAAGGAAATACTTTTACATTTGTACAATACTGTCAGGGGCCTTTTTAGTGCTTATTTACAAATAAAAAAAAAGGTTGTTGTGTGGGCTCGAACCTTGCCTGCCTGCTCTCTAGCCGACAACTCTACCGCTATGCTATTTCTTCTTGGCTTACTTTGCATATTTAGTTCTTATATCCTTTTCCACTGATTGCTAACTGCAGTTGCGCTAGTAGCACACCCGCGCACACAGTAGCAAACATTTACGGGGTTTAAAAAAAATAAAACAGTTTTTATTTTCATTTTATAACATCTGTTCACTCTTTACATTGCTGGTCTGTGGGGGCATGTGATGTGTAGTGTGTTTAATCACATTTCCATGGCCTTTCTCGTGGCTGTTTACTTTCAGCCATTATAGACTTCCGGGGGCGTGTCCACTTGCAGGGCTTAGCCAACGGACACGCCCCTTCTGTCTTACACGGACCGTGTAAGAGTTACAGTGTGATTCAGCATGCCTCATGCACCTCATGCATATACATGACATGCTGACATCACACCGTTTAACTGCAGCCTCCGTGTAAGAGTTATAACTCTTACACGGAGGCTTCCTGAATCTGGCCCATTCTCTATACCAAAATGAACAGCAAAAGGCAAAACAAGTACTTCACAGCAAGCCATATATTCTCAGATGTTTGTACATTTCCTTCTTCTAAATTGTATGACACTCGACTTTAAGGCATAGTGAACACATAGCTCTTGTACAAAAACAGTCTGCAAATGCCAACTGATAAAGGTCTAACATGATCTGAAGGGGTGTATGTGTGCACAAAGCTAAACGAATGGATGCTGAAAGGGTGATATTAAGAAAAGATATGATGAGCTTTGACAGGACTGAAGAGGCAGATCCTGAAAGCTCTTGCCTCCAAACATGGCATCATTTATGTTTTGTCCTCTTGTAAAAATAGCCTGTTAGATAAGTGATACAGGTTGTAAGAGAAAAACATCAGTTATCGCCTTAAGCAGGATTAACATGTAGTGTAAGTGTATCACCTACTTAAACATAGTATTTGCATTGTACACATACACTAGATAGAACAATGTTCCATCTTCTCCCCTATGGTGAAACACCTATAAGAAGAATTAAATAATATAACAAGAGAAAGAAATAACTTAATGCTTTTAAAAGGTCTCATTCTAACTACCTTAAAAGCACAAGTAAGTAAAGAAACTTAAAAATGTCTACAAACCTTTCTTTATCTGCATCAGAAATGTAAAAACTATCACCCGGTGATGTTTAGAGTACAGTATTATACCACCAAAATTAAAGTGACCTCAAGACCCACAGTTATCTGGACAGACTGGTAATCCTGGCTATATACTCATCACAATATGCATGTCCATTCTGACTCAAAGGAAATAGTTCTTTATATTTAGTGCAAATTTTGCTACACCCACTGTTGTATCTTTTTCACTGATCCCCTACACAAGGCTGAAATCCAAAATAACCAAAGACAAAAAGAGCAAAACTTTAATTTACTGAATAAAGAAGAGTTTCTCAGGGTAAGTAAACACTTGCCCAACATCAGGGAATATGCCATTTTCCCCAATGTAGTGCTTTCCTAGAGTTGGCATATATAGTTAGGGGGTGGGCTGAGTAGACCCCTACCTGGGTGGAGTTGATAGATTTGCTTTGTGGTTTTGCATAACTGTCAGGCAAGTGTTTACTTACCCTGAGAAACATTTCACTATTTGGTAAGTTAAAGTTTCGCTCTTTTTCATCTTGGCAAATTAGTCTTCAGTTATTTCGGATTTCAGCCTTGTAAAGTAGATCCCTATTTCACAGATTCCACACTCCCAGCCACTCCTTATAATTACAATGGAAGTCCACTCAGCCCTCCTAAAAAGTAGTACACCTCATCTGTGAGCCCTGGCAGCCTGATTGTCAGTGTGACGCCCATGCCCTGGCCCAGCAATCAAGGAGCCTCAATCCTCACCACTAACACCAGAGAGGGAGTCTCATATGAGAGGAAAGGATAACAAATCCACAGAGTAAAGTGCAATTTCCCTTAAGACAACACAGAGATCACAGTCAGTCTGGTGCTGGTCACATCCTTGCTCTCCAGGTCCCCAATAAGGCTACCCACTGGCACAGCTATAGGATCCAGATCTTAGCCAGCTTGGCAAGCTAAAATCTCCAGCACCCTCTCTGGCCAACTAGTGCTTCGTGTCCCTGCCCAAGTAGCTGACACACACACACTTTGAGATAAGAGTTTATACAACCACACAGACACTTCTGGGGAAGGCTGGCACAGGTTCTCCAGCTGTGCCCCTTTTACCCAGACTATAAGGTAGTACCACTTGCCACCACCCAGCTAATATTTATCAGCTACTCAAAGGCCTTTAAAAGGGTGTCCAATTATTACTATGCAATATAATTATCTATTTAGTAGTATGACTAAACAGTCTCAAGGCTTATTAGAGTGACTTGGTACAGGATCCTTATACACATGCAATGTACTCTTAGAGCTTAACTTATCTCTACACAAACCAGCCAAAAAAGGTTTTAAAATATTTAATAATAAATAATTAAAACCACAAGACAATACTTTCTACTACACAGTGCTAGTCAAAAGAGTTCAGAGATCGCACAGAAATGCTTAAAATAATTCAGTAGTACAGTTCTGACGTCACAGAAAAACACTTAGTCTAATCCTTCTAGTTCCTAGTTATTTCTAAAAGAAAGCACAAGTCTAAGATAACTTAGATAAGACAACAGGCAGAGGGCTGATGAGTTGGATGGTCAAGACAAAAATGCTTATTGATCTCTGGTTCTCTCTGTTTAAATTGAAATTGCAGTTCTGATGAGCATTACATCATTCTTTCACTTTCCTGGTGTTCCCAGGCTAACAGAAACTGCATCTACATTCTTTTACACTTAGAAACTAGGGCAATAAAAATACATTTGCATGTTTAAATCTAGCAATCTAACTCTTGGTTAAAACAATAGAAAGAATATGTTAGCCCAGACGAAATGACTCTGAATCTTCAACTTCAAAGGACAGGCATGAAGTAATTTTAATTTCAAAGGACAGACAAGACATGCTTGACTTAGCTTTATTTACAGCAGATGGCTATATTGCTACATTGTTTTAAGTTCAACATTTCACAGCATATTCTTTCATTTAAGAAACAAGTTTGTATTTCAACATTCATGTTTACAAATGATAGAAATATCTATAAAATTCTATCTGGCGAGACTGGCAACATTCTCATTTCTCCCCACGCGGAGAACTCAAGCTAGTTTTTTAAATGACCCTTGAGAAATGCTGCTTGAGAGAGTTAGGTCTATCTGAGTGTACATCACCCCATTCCCTGTCTTGAGAGCCCATCTGCATTGACATTGCTACTCCCACTGCAGTGCTGCACTGACATATATGCTTGCAGCCCTAGGATCCATCTTAGCAACTTGACATTTTGCTGGCTGGCTCTGTTTAACCATATTAGGGGGTTCAAACAATCAATCCAAAAACCACCTCCAGAGGAAGCCTTAATAGGCAAAAATAGTAAAATGAAAAAAAGGCTTCCACCACAGCAACAAGTTCACTGAGAAATTCTGTTAAAATGTAGGCTTTAATAAAATGAAGAAATAAAAAGCACAAATTGTGCTGTTCAAGTTGCAGGTCAAACAGGTGCTTTCAGTTAAAAAACCTTCTTCAGATCCTAGTGTGTAGACCTGACTTACTGCTGTTAAATAAAGATCCTTAATTGCTCAGCCAATCACATACAGCAATCAGATGCACGCCTTCCTTAAGCCTCCATTTCATTTCTTAATTAGGCTTCTCTCTTTCAAAATAGGTTTAATAGGAACTACTCTGTTGAGCCCTGGAAATAAATTAGCTCTGAGGTTCATGATCCACTTGCTTTCTTCCTTTTCAGTTTTGTTGACAATGTCTCCTCCACGGAGGTTAGTAGTCACAGTTGAGATAACCATAAAGCTAAATGAATGCCCTGGATTTTCAGACACATGTCCATATAGGGCATTGGTTACCAATTTATTCTTGATGTCTAACAGGTGGCGAAGTATCCGTTCCTTAAACTTTCTATTGGACTTTCCTACATAATAGGCTTGGCACAAATTACAAGTGCCAATGTATATAACATTCTTGGTGTTGCAGTTAGCAAAACCAGAGTACTTATAGCATTTGTTAGTTACCGGATGAACAAAACTGTTGGAACATTTAATGTGGCTGCAAGCTTTGCAAAAGCCACATTTCCAAGTTCCTAACCTATTTCTTCCTTCTGTACTCTGCTTATTAGGTATTCCATCATAGTTGCACAATAAAGCCTTTAAGTTCTTCTTGTTTTTATAACCACATTAAGGTGTTTCCCCTACAATTCTCTTAATATTACTGTCAGCAGTTAAGACTGGCCAAAATTTCTTGATGGTTTCACGGACATTAAAGGAGTCAGTGCTGTAGGTCATCATGCATCTGACACTGTTGCTGTTCCCACCTTTCTTCACATCACTCTGCTTCTATTTCGAGTAGTACGGTTGCCCTTTGTTGTATCGAATGGACATTGCTTTGCCTTTACTCATGACTAATTGTTTTTCATTGTAGCCTCTTGAAGCAAAATTCTGTAAGAGTTTGTCTTGTTCCTGCAGAAAATCATCATTGTCAGTACAGAGCTTGGATATCCTGGTCACTTGATTTTCAACAATATTCTGAAAAACATGTCTCGGATGCATGCTACTGTAGTATAGCATATGGTTCCTCCAGTTTGGTTTCCTGAATATAGTGGTGCCGATTCCTTTGCTTTTATTCATTGAAATTCTCACGTCTAAGAAATCAATCTCATTTGCTGATGTTTTCACTTCAAATCTTAGAAAGCTAGTCGTACTTGTTAAATAATTGACGAAATCATTTAGGTGTTGCATACTGCCCTTCCATAGGAATATAACATCATCCACAAACCTATTGTAGAAGATGATGCATTCCTTCCATTCATTTTGTATCCATTTCCCATTGCCTTTCCCATTCAGCTAGGACTATATTGGCATAGCTGTTTGCACAGGGGGTGCCCATGGCTACCCCCCCATTTCTGCCAATAGTAGCTCTCACCATAGAGGAACACATTGCTCTCCAGGACCAATTCCAGGAAGCTGCATACTAGATTCACATCCATGTTTACTTCAAAATGAAAGGCAAAGCCCCTTACTGCTTCTATTCCTAGATCATTGGGTATGCAAGTGAATAAATTGTTGACGTCCATAGTCACCAAAATGATGTTGTCTATGGAACTTTCTTGCTCCATTCTTTCACACAGTCTCTCCAGCAGCTGACCAGTGTCCCTCAATACAGTATGTGCGAAAGGCAACAACTTCTTGAGTTCAGTTTCCACATAGATTGAAATGGGCTCAGTGACCCATCCTCTCCCTGAAACTATCGGTCTCAGAGGGGGGTCAACACAGTTGTTATGAATCTTAGGCAACCCTTTGATAACAGGTATAGTTGGATATACCATTTCAAGAAAGTCATATAGATTTTTATCAATTTCTCTAGTCATTAATTTGTCATATAGGACATTCTTTACTGAGGAAATCAATCTGTCTACTTGATACTTCTCGATTTTGTGGTATGTATCACTATGGCTTAACATATCCTGCATTTTCTGGGCATACTGTATTGAATTCATCACTATTAAAGCTCCTCCTTTGTCAGCTGGCCTGAAAATAACTTCTTTCATTGTTTGCAATTCTTTTAATGCCTGAAACTCATCCTGTGTTAAATTGTAGTAGTGTTTATTTTTTCCTTTTGACCTCTGTTCAAATACCTCATTCTCACATAACCGTAAGAACATCTCCACAGTGGGATGATTGCTGGGGACAAAGGAACTTGGTTTTTTCAACACAGATGATGTATAGTTTGTACCAGTATTTTCATTGTCAAAAAGACACTTCAACGTAACGTTCCTACCAAAGCACCTTAAGTCTGTCACTAACTCACTCAGGTCAGAACGTATTGAGGGTATAAAGCTCAAGCCTCTTTGTAGAACACTCTTTTGGGTAGCTGTCAGCTCATAATCGGATATATTAATTACCAACGAAATCGATTCATCTAAGCTCATTGAGGTTCCTAAGTTACCTTTCTCTTTTTCCTCTCTCTGCTTTCTGACCTGGATGTCCTGACATTTTTCTGTGTTAATAAAAAAGGGAGTTGCTGTAACAAAGGTGCATGGACAGATCCCTTCTTTGGTATCACGCTCGGAACTATTTCACTTGAAGGTTGAATGCTTCCTGCCGATGCAGTGTCTACATTTGCTGCATTATCATTTTCCGTTAGCGATGCAATGACCTCAAGCATGCCAGAGTCATTGTTAACTATACTACCATTAGTCCTCTTGTTAGGAGTATTGTGAGAGGCTAATTCAGGATGTTGCCCATTAGTGTGTATATTACTATGTACTTCAGCTTGTATATTCACACTAGAAACAGTCCTGCGTGTCACAGGTACATTTCCCATGTTGTCAGAGCGTTCTTTTCTATCTGGTGCTCTCTTATCCCTTGGCCACTCAAACAGGCGACCGTTAGTAAAATCAAAATAATCTCTCCTCAGTTTGTTAATTTTTATATTTTTCAATTTGTTCTCATAGGTTTCCAATTTATCTTGCAGGGTTTCTAGCTTAAACAAGCAGCTATCGGGTAATCTCATAGTTTCCATTTGCTTTTGCTTACATTCAGTAAGAGCAGAAACCTCATCTTCATGTGGCTTAAAGTAGTCTATTAGCAGCTGCATTTATCGGAAGCTTGTCTCTATGTTAATCTCCTGCCATTTGGCCAGGAGATCGGGGTAGGTGTTCCCATAGCTGGGCATACACCTAATTCTCAATCCCCTCGGTATCACATTATGATGTAGACACGCTTCCATGTGAAATCGCTGCCATTGCAGCCTCTTGAGCTTATAGGCTGCATTCTCAACTTCTCTAAAGATGTTATCAAATTCTTCATTACAGTCTGTAATCAGTTCCTGATTCACACCAGTCTTTATATTGATATCAAATAAAGGATTGTGCATACCTGCATTAAATGTAGTATTAGTTTTCCAACCATTTTCCATCTCAAAATACAGTGTTGACACCAAAGCAGCAACAAATAATGACTGTGTGAGGTGTTAAGGTAAAAAAACAAGCACAAACAATCAAACCAAAAAACCACCTCCGTGCCCTATATGGACATGTGTCTGAAAATCCAGGGCATTCATTTAGCTTTATGGTTATCTCAACTGTGACTACTAACCTCCGTGGAGGAGACATTGTCAACAAAACTGAAAAGGAAGAAAGCAAGTGGATCATGAACCTCAGAGTTAATTTATTTCCAGGGCTCAACAGAGTAGTTCCTATTAAACCTATTTTGAAAGAGAGAAGCCTAATTAAGAAATGAAATGGAGGCTTAAGGAAGGCGTGCATCTGATTGCTGTATGTGATTGGTTGAGCAATTAAGGATCTTTATTTAACAGCAGTAAGTCAGTTCTACACACTAGGATCTGAAGAAGGTTTTTTAACTGAAAGCGCTTATCCTGTTTGACCTGCAACTTGAACAGCACAATTTGTGCTTTTTATTTCTTCATTTTATTAAAGCCTACATTTTAACAGAATTTCTCAGTGAACTTTTTGCTGTGGTGGAAGCCTTTTTTTCATTTTACTATTTTTGCCTATTAAGGCTTCCTCTGGAGGTGGTTTTTGGTTTGATTGTTTGTGCTTGTTTTTTTACCTTAATACCTCACACAGTCGTTATTTGTTGCTGCTTTGGTGTCAACACTGTATTTTGAGATGGAAAATGGTCGGAAAACTAATACTACATTTAATGCAGGTATGCACAATCCTTTATTTGATATCAACATAAAGACTGGTGTGAATCAGGAACTGATTACAGACTGTAATGAAGAATTTGATAGCATCTTTAGAGAAGTTGAGAATGCAGCCTATAAGCTCAAGAGGCTGCAATGGCAGCGATTTCACATGGAAGCATGTCTACATCACAATGTGATACCGAGGGGATTGAGAATTAGGTGTATGCCCAGCTATGGGAACACCTACCCCGATCTCCTGGCCAAATGGCAGGAGATTAACATAGAGACAAGCTTCCGATAAATGCAGCTGCTAATAGACTACTTTAAGCCACATGAAGATGAGGTTTCTGCTCTTACTGAATGTAAGCAAAAGCAAATGGAAACTATGAGATTACCCGATAGCTGCTTGTTTAAGCTAGAAACCCTGCAAGATAAATTGGAAACCTATGAGAACAAATTGAAAAATATAAAATTAACAAACTGAAGAGATTATTTTGATTTTACTAACGGTCGCCTGTTTGAGTGGCGAGGATAAGAGAGCACCAGATAGAAAAGAACGCTCTGACAACATGGGAAATGTACCTGTGACACGCAGGACTGTTTCTAGTGTGAATATACAAGCTGAAGTACATAGTAATATACACACTAATGGGCAACATCCTGAATTAGCCTCTCAATACTCAACAAGAGGACTAATGGTAGTATAGTTAACAATGACTCTGGCATGCTTGAGGTCATTGCATCGCTAACGGAAAATGATAATGCAGCAAATGTAGACACTGCATCGGCAGGAAGCATTCAACCTTCAAGTGAAATAGTTCCGAGTGTGATACCAAGGAAGGGATCTGTCCATGCACCTTTGTTACAGCAACTCCCTTTTTTATTAACACAGAAAATGTCGGGAGATCCAGGTCAGAAAGCAGAGAGAGGAAAAAGAGAAAGGTAACTTAGGAACCTCAATGAGCTTAGATGAATCGATTTTGTTGGTAATTAATATATCCGATTATGAGCTGACAGCTACCCAAAAGAGTGTTCTACAAAGAGGCTTGAGCTTTATACCCTCAATACGTTCTGACCTGAGTGAGTTAGTGACAGACTTAAGGTGCTTTGGTAGGAACGTTACGTTGAAGTGTCTTTTGACAATGAAAATACTGGTACAAACTATACATCATCTGTGTTGAAAAACAAGTTCCTTTGTCCCCAGCAATCATCCCACTGTGGAGATGTTCTTACGGTTATGTGAGAATGAGGTATTTGAACAGAGGTCAAAGGAAAAATAAACACTACTACAATTTAACACAGGATGAGTTTCAGGCATTAAAAGAATTGCAAACAATGAAAGAAGTTATTTTCAGGCCAGCTGACAAAGGAGGAGCTTTAATAGTGATGAATTCAATACAGTATGCCCAGAAAATGCAGGATATGTTAAGCCATAGTGATACATACCACAAAATCGAGAAGTATCAAGTAGACAGATTGATTTCCTCAGTAAAGAATGTCCTATATGACAAATTAATGACTAGAGCAATTGATAAAAATCTATATGACTTTCTTGAAATGGTATATCCAACTATACCTGTTATCAAAGGTTGCCTAAGATTCATAAGAACAGTGTTGACCCTCCTCTGAGACCGATAGTTTCAGGGAGAGGATGGGTCACTGAGCCCATTTCAATCTATGTGGAAACTGAACTCAAGAAGTTGTTGCCTTTCGCACATACTGTATTGAGGGACACTGGTCAGCTGCTGGAGAGACTGTATGAAAGAATGGAGCAAGAAAGTTCCATAGACAACATCATTTTGGTGACTATGGACGTCAACAATTTATTCACTTGCATACCCACTGATCTAGGAATAGAAGCAGTAAGGGACTTTGCCTTTCATTTTGAAGTAAACATGGATGTGAATCTAGTATGCAGCTTCCTGGAATTGGTCCTGGAGAGCAATGTGTTCCTCTATGGTGAGAGCTACTATTGGCAGAAATGGGGGGTAGCCATGGGCACCCCCTGTGCAAACAGCTATGCCAATATAGTCCTAGCTGAATGGGAAAGGCAATGGGAAATGGATACGAAAAATGAATGGAAGGAATGCATCATCTTCTACAATAGGTTTGTGGATGATGTTATATTCCTATGGAAGGGAAGTATGCAACACCTAAATGATTTCGTCAATTATTTAACAAGTATGACTAGCTTTCTAAGATTTGAAGTGAAAACATCAGCAAATGAGACTGATTTCTTAGATGTGAGAATTTCAATGAATAAAAGCAAAGGAATCGGCACCACTATATTCAGGAAACCAAACTGGAGGAACCATATGCTATACTACAGTAGCATGCATCCGAGACATGTTTTTCAGAATATTGTTGAAAATCAAGTGACCAGGATATCCAAGCTCTGTACTGACAATGATGATTTTCTGCAGGAACAAGACAAACTCTTACAGAATTTTGCTTCAAGAGGCTACAATGAAAAACAATTAGTCATGAGTAAAGGCAAAGCAATGTCCATTCGATACAACAAAGGGCAACCGTACTACTCGAAATAGAAGCAGAGTGATGTGAAGAAAGGTGGGAACAGCAACAGTGTCAGATGCATGATGACCTACAGCACTGACTCCTTTAATGTCCGTGAAGCCATCAAGAAATTTTGGCCAGTCTTAACTGCTGACAGTAAAATTAAGAGAATTGTAGGGGAAACACCTAAATTTGGTTATAAAAACAAGAAGAACTTAAAGGCTTTATTGTGCAACTATGATGGAATACCTAATAAGCAGAGTACAGAATGAAGAAATAGGTTAGGAACTTGGAAATGTGGCTTTTGCAAAGCTTGCAGCCACATTAAATGTTCCAACAGTTTTGTTTATCCGGTAACTAACAAATGGCTATAAGTACTCTGGTTTTTGCTAACTGCAACACCAAGAATGTTATATACATTGGCACTTGTAATTTGTGGCAAGCCTATTATGTAGGAAAGACCAATAGAAAGTTTAAGGAACGGATACTTCGCCACCTGTTAGACATCAAGAATAAACTGGTAACCAATGCCCTATATGGACATATGTCTGAAAATCCAGGGCATTCATTTAGCTTTATGGTTATCTCAACTGTGACTACTAACCTCCGTGGAGGAGACATTATCAACAAAACTGAAAAGGAAGAAAGCAAGTGGATCATGAACCTCAGAGCTAATTTATTTCCAGGGCTCAACAGAGTAGTTCCTATTAAACCTATTTTGAAAGAGAAGCCTAATTAAGAAATGAAATGGAGGCTTAAGGAAGGCGTGCATCTGATTGCTGTATGTGATTGGTTGAGCAATTAAGGATCTTTATTTAACAGCAGTAAGTCAGGTCTACACACTAGGATCTGAAGAAGGTTTTTTAACTGAAAGCGCTTATCCTGTTTGACCTGCAACTTGAACAGCACAATTTGTGCTTTTTATTTCTTCATTTTATTAAAGCCTACATTTTAACAGAATTTCTCAGTGAACTTTTTGCTGTGGTGGAAGCCTTTTTTTCATTTTAATATTAGGGGGTTGTGATCTGTCATAACAGTGAATTTTCTTCCATACAGATAAGGCTGAAGTTTCTGCAATTCCCACACTATGGCTAGACATTACTTTTCTACAGCTGCATAGCATTCCTCCCTGGTTTGGAGCCTACAACTGAGATAAATCACTGGGTGCTCTTCCCCCTCTGAAGAAATCTGGCTAAGTACAGCCCCCACCCCATGGTTTGAAACATCCACCTGCACAACAAATTATTTGGTGTAATCTGGACTGGTTAACACAGGGGGTCCTCCCAAAGCTTCTTTAAGCTTCTGGAATGCCTGCTCACATGCTGGGGTCCACACTACCTTATCTGGCCTGTTCTTCCTTGTCAGGTCTGTGAGGGGAGCAGCTATGGTACTATAACTGGGGATGAACATTCTGGAGTACCCTGCTGTCCCTAAAAATGCCCTCATCTGCTTTTTAGTAACAGATGCAGGCTATGCCTGAATGGCTTCCACTTTGGCAGATTCTGGCCTTATCTTACCACTCCCCACTTTATGTCCTAGATAGGAGATATCTGCCATACCCACCTGACATTTGCTCAGCTTAATGGTCGACCCTGCCCTCTGTAGTCTGCCCAGAACCTCCCTGACATGCTGAAAGTGCTCTGGCCAGTAATGGCTGTAGGTGGCAATATTATATAGGTAAGCAAGGGCAAACCCTCCTGCTCCTGCTAGGATATGATCTACCAGCCTCTGGAAAGTCGCTGGGGCATTCTTCATTCCAAAGGGCATCTTTGTGAACTCATACAAGCCAAAAGGAGTCACAAAGGCTGACCTCTCTCTTGCACTGGGAGTCAAGGGCACCTGCCAGTAACCCTTGGTAAGATCAGTGGTTGTAAGATACTTAGGCCCACCCAGCTGCTCTAGGGCCTCATCTGTCCTAGGCATGGGGGTAAGCATCTGACTCTGTGTGACTAATTTCCTGTAGTCCACACAGAACTTGGTGCTGCCATCGTTCTTCAGCACCAGCACCACTGGGGAGGCCCAGGGAATGTTGGACTCTTGAATCACCCCTAGGTCCAACATCTCCTGTACCTCCTCCCACAGAGTCTGCCTGACTCTCTCAGGCACTCTAAAAGGGGCCTGCCTAATAGGCCTTTGGGGTCCTGTATCCACGTGGTACTGCACTAGGTGGGTGTACCCTGGTTTCCCAGTGAACATGTCCCCAAATTCTTGCAACACTGCTCGGATTTCTCAAACCTAGGTAGGAGATAGCTTCTGGAACATTGCTACTCCTTCCACTGAGGTGTCACCCAGAGCCTCACTGAGGAGATCATTCCCCAGATCTCTCTCAGACTCCTCCTGCAGTCCACTGCAAATGCTCAGCACAAGGGCCTCCCTATCATGGTAAGGTTTCATCATGTTGACATGGTACAATTTATGCCCCTGCCTTCTGCCTAGCAGTTCCACCATGTAGTTAACATCACTTACCTTTCATACCACCTTGTAGGTCCCTCCCAAGCTGCTTGCAGCTTGTTGTGTCTGCCAGGAAGGAGAACCATTACCTGCTGCCCCACAGCATACTCTATAGCTCGAGCATTCCTGTCATATCACACCTTTTTCTGTTATTGGGCTTCTGCCAGGTTCTCTTGGGCCAAGCCCATGAGTTCCCTGAGCCTTGTCCTGAGGTTTAGGATATATGCCACAACAGACTCCTTGTGAGACTCACACTCATCTTCCCACTCATCTCAAATTAAATCTAGAGGTCCCCTCACCCAATGCCCATACAGCAACTCAAAAGGTGAAAAACCTGTGGATTCCTGAGGAATCTATCTGTAAGCAAACAACAGACGGGGACAAGTATTTTTTCCACTCCCTCTTAAACTGATCTGCAAATGCCCATAGCATGGACTTGATTGTAGAGTTTAACCTCTCAGTAAGGCCGTTAGTCTGGGATGGTAGGGGGTGGTCTTCATGTGCTTCACCCCACAGGGCTTCCACAGACAAGCCAGCAGGTCTGACATGAAATTGGCACCTCTGTCAGTCAGTATTTCTTTTGGGAAACCTACCATGCTGAAAATCTCTAACAAAGCATTTGCCACCTTCTCTGCCTCAATGGAGGACAAAGCCACTGCCTCAGGGTATCGTGTAGCATAATCCACTACCAGTAGGATATACTTTTTCTCTGTGGAGCTTGGGGTACTCAGAGGACCCACGATATCCATAGCTACCCTCTGAAATGGCACCTCAGTCACAGCCAAAGGCATCAAAGGAGCTCTCACCTTGTCTCCTGCCTTGCCTACATTTTGGCACTGCTCACAGGTCCTGCAGTACCCCTGTTACATCTCTGGAAATTCCTTGCCAATAGAAGTTCTGCATAATACGCCTCTTTGTACGTTTTATACCCATATGACCTGCAAAGGGAATACCATGGGTTATGGCTAGAAGTGCCAGATGGTAGGCTCTAGGCGCTTCCAACTGCTGTACTCTCTCACCTTCTAGCCCTCCATCAGGGGTCCATTCTCTGTATAGTAACCCTTTGTCCCAGTATACAGATTCTCCATTTCCTTTAGAATCAGGTGCCTCCCTAGCTACCTGCCTCAGGCCTTGAAATGTAGCATCTGAGAGGTGAGCCTGACTCAAGTCTCTCCTTGTAACCTTTCCCAGCTCTCCTTCCACAGGAAGTCTGGCATCCTCTGACAGTGGTGCCTCACTGTCAGCCTGGGTACTACTACTCTCCTCTACCTTTGCAGTCACTCTGTCCAAGGGAACATCAAAACCGACAAGCAGATGTGGCTCACATTCAGTCTCGCTGCTACAGAGTAGCTTCCTCCCTGAAGTAACCACGTCAGCAGTCCTGGCTGCAAGTATGCAGTCTGTCTGGGTCTTCCCAGGCTAGCAGACCCACATGCTTGTCTCCCAGCCTGACTGCATGTAACTGCACAAGCACATGGTACTGCCTCATCCAAATCCTTCCCTCTCAGGACATCTGCAGGATGATAGTTTAGTACCCCTGTTGTCTCAAGACAACTGACTATTGGTATTTTGTCTTTCCCACTTACTGGGTCCCTCACCTTTTGTTCCCCACCTTGCCACTGTGGACACCTGTATGCCACATGGCCCCACTGGTTGCATTCACAACATTTAACTTTAGCTCCTGGATGTGTACCTGGACTAGTGGCTTCCCCTGCTACTGGCAGATTCTGTTGGGGTAGTCTGTGCTAATCACCATGGGTTCCTTTAGACCCAAGAGCAGTACTGGGGGTCCCCTTCCTGTGCAGGGCTTCCCTGCTTGCCAGGTATAGGTCTCCCTTCTTCCCCAACTCATCTGAAGTAGCACATTGTCTATCAGATAACCAGATCATCATGTCCTCAGGCAAAGTGCTGAGGGCTTGTTCCCTTACCAAAAAGTCTGCCAGCCCTTCAAAAGTGGTGACCTGACATCCACTCACCCACCTATGGAAATAAGTGCTCAATTCAGCAACATATTCACACACACTTTCATCTGCCTTGCGTCTATGCTCACAAAACATTTTCCTATACGTTTCAGGTGTTAGCTTAAACAGTTCTAAAAGACTATTTCTTTACAGCAGTATAATCAAAACATGCAATGTCAGACATTTTGGACAGAACAGTTACAGCTTTTCCATGGAGTAAAGGGGTCAGGAACCATACCCAGAGCCCTTGGTCAACTTCATACTGTTTACATACCCTCTCAAACATATGAATGAAACTATCAAAATTATCCCCCTCTTTAAACTGCGGAAGGAATTTACTGACCTTTTGTGCTTTTGGGGTCCAGTTACTCCCTTCCCCATTACCTTCATGACTCTGGCGAAGAGTCAGCATCTCCTTCTCATGCTGTCTCTGCTTTTCTTTTACCTCAGCTTCCAGTTTCTCATTCTCCTCAGCCTGCAAACATCGCAGTCTCTCAACTGCTTCTAATTCCACACACCTGGCCTCCAACTCAAGTCTCTTTAACTCCAGCTGGATTTTTAAGTCCACTGCAGAAAGGTTGAGCTGTCCATTCTCCGAGGGAATTATATCTCCACTGCTAGTCTGATTGTCCTCCTGGTTGCTGTTTTTTGATGCAGTTGTAACCAAGGCTGCAATCAGGTCTGCCTTAGTCAGGTTTCCATGCACCAGTCCCCTAGCCTGGCACCTCTCCACCAGCTGGCTCCTTGTCAGCTTTTCATACTCCTCTGCTGACATGCTGCCTGCTCACCCTGACTAACTAAGCTAACAAAAGAAATAAAACAAAGCTAACAAAAGAAATAAAACAATTGTGATCTAAACTCTGAGTATTCACTGCATGGCTGTTTTAGAGTACAAAAACACCTTCAAAGCTCACTGTACACAAGCTACAGGATTCACTCTACCCACACCACTACAAGCCAGTTAGTATTTGCCAACTAATTAATATGTGATGTGGATATCCCACTGCTGTGAAACAATTAATATGGGAGGATATCACAACCACTGCCACCAATTAATATATGTGGATATCCCAACCACTGCCACCAATTAATATGGTGACATGCATGCCCTGGCCCAGCAATCAAGGAGCCTCAGTCCTTACCACTAACACCAGAGAGGGCATCTCATATGAGAAAAAAGGATAAAAAATACACACAGTAAAGTGCAGTTTCCCTTAAGAGCACACAGAGATCACAGTCAGTCCAGGGCTGGTTGCTCTCTTGCTCTGCAGGTACCCAATAAGAATCCCCACTGGCGCAGCTATAAGGTCCAGATCTCAGCCAGCTGGGCAAGCTAAAATCTCCAGCACCCTCTCTGTCCAACCAGTGCTTCATGTCCCTGCTCAAGTAGCTGATGCATACACACTTTGAGATAAGAGTTTATACAACCACACAGACACTTCTAGGGAAGGCTGGCACAGGTTCTCCAGCTGTGCCCCTTTTACCCAGACTATATGGTAGTACCACTTGCCACAACCCAGCTAATATTTGTCAGCTACTCAAAGGCCCTTAAAAAAGTGTCCAATTATTACTGTACAATATTATTATCCAATTGGTAGTATGACTAAACAGTCTCAAGGCTTATTAGAGTGACTTGGTACAGGATCCTTATATAAATGCAATGTACTCTTACAGCTTAACTTACCTCTACACAAACCAGCCACAGTTAAAAGTTTTTAAAACATTTAATAATAAATAATTAAAACCACAAGACAATGCTTTCTACTACACAGTGCTAGTCAAAAGAGTTCAGAGATCACACAGAAATACGTAAAATAATTCAGTAGTACAGTTCTGACATCACAGAAAAATACTTAGTCTAATCCTTCTAGTTCCTAGCTATTCCTAAAAGAAAACACAAGTTCACTAAGATAACTTAGATAAGACAACATGAAGAGGGCTGATGGGTTGGATAGTCAAGACAAAATGCTTAATGATCTCTGGTTCTCTCTGTTTAAATTGAAATTGCAGTTCTGATAAACATTACATCATTTTTTCACTTTCCTGGTGTTCCCAGGCTAACAGAAACTGCATTTACATGCTTTTACACTTAGAAACTAGGGCAATAAAAATACATTTGCATGTTTAAATCTAGCAATCTAACTCTTGGTTAAAACAATAGAAATAATGTGCTAGCCCAGACGGAATGACTCAGAATCTTCAACTTCAAAGGACAGGCATGAAATAATTTTAATTTCAAAGGACAGACAAGACATGCTTGACTTAGCCTTCTTTACAGCAGATGGCAATGTTGCTACATTGTTTTAAGTTCAACATTTCACAGCATATTCTTTCATTTAAGAAAACAAGTTTGTATTTCAACATTCATATTTACAAATGATAGAATTATCTATAACATTCTATCTGGCTAGGCTGGCAGCCTTTACAGTCAGTACTAAATACTGCTTATCCAGTCCCCAAATTAATCTCTTTAAGTTTCACCACTGGTTACATTCCCAAAGTCTGGGAACCAGACACTGTAGTGCTGTTAAATAGTGGCAGCCCAACCATAGACATTGGTAACTATATACCCATTAGTGTCACTAGCCTCATTCGTAAAGCTATGAAACATATTATCTCAGACCTCATTAATCTGGACATTTAAAATCTGTGAGCTCAGTTTGACTTTTTCAAAGGCAAATGCTGCCTCTTTATAAGCTTGTTAATTTCTTTAAAAAAAATTACTGAAGGAGTGGATGGTGATTATGCGATGTGTGCAGCATAGCTGTATCTGGTCAAGATCTTCAGCAGTATTCTCCATGCAGGCATTATTGCCAGTCATGTAGATATGAATAATAAATTAATTTGATGTGTGATGGATAACTAACTGGTTACCTGACAGAGCCCATAAGTTTAGAGTTGAAGATACCGGGCAGGATTCATGATGGCTTGCACGGAGTCTAAGAGTCGTGTAAGACTCCATGCAGCCATCGTGATCTGGGAACAGCCCAAAATCCCGTGTAAGAGATCAGCTAAAATGTCTCTTACACAGGCAGGGCGTGGATATGCTAATTACCTCACTTGCAGCTGAAAGGCATGCAAATGAGGTAGATTAGTGATCCACAAAGCTGAAACCAGCCCGTGTAAGAGCCGTGTTAGGTGCAGAAATGTACTCAGTTGACAACTGAGTACGTTACTGCAAATAACACAATGAAGCCATGACAGCTCCAAATAAAGTGTGCATATGTAGCAGGCAGCATGCCAATGGCCAAATATGCGGCCATTGGCACGGTAACCCGATGCAAACATGAAATAAAATATATTTTTTTTCGCGATTGGCGATGTTTAAACGCAGCGCAGCCCCGCGCAAACGGGCTGCACTAAATAAGACATAAATATAAAGGTTTGAAACCCACAAATGTGGGTTTTATGTAATACATGGATTTGCAATGCAGGGACTAGCAGACCGAAAACAACATGGCCATCGTCTAGTGGTTGCTAGGGGGGGAAGCTGAGTGTAAGACATGTAACTAAGCATTAGTAGGCAATCCTATGTAAATGAGTGGTAGGATAGTGAATCACACTGTCACATAGCAAATGAGTGTAAGAGTTAGATAAGGGGGAGTAACAGAGTAGGAGATAGGTGACATCACAGGGGGGAATGTCAGTAAGAAATCAAGCTCATTGGAGCAAAGTGGTATGTGAAAGATGTCAATCACACAGCATTAAAAGAGGAGTGTCAACAGATAAGCATGGGAAAGTCAAGAAATGGAAGGTGTAAACTGTGGCCAACACCAAAGTTTCTTGCTGTGCGTGCATGCACTCGTGTGCGCGCTGGGAGGCACGAGTAAGACAGAGTGCGCATGTGTAAGGCAGAGTAAGCATGTAGGAACCTGTTTAAAGATCTGTAAACATGTTTGCTCTGGTGTGCGCGCGTTTAAACCTGAATAAGCAGATTCTAGTCCGTGTAAGCATGTGCGCACGCATGGTAGCCACTGTGAGGGTGTTTTCGCTGGTATGCGTGCTGCTCCCCCCTGAGGAAACAGAGAGGAAAAAGGAAGCAGAAGAAATAGTAGGAAGCTAGCAGGGAATACTGGAAGAGCTAGCAGGTGAAAACAATCAGAAGCAGGCAATTACACAGGCAGAATACTAGCCCAGCCCAGCACTTAAAACACAGCAAACAGCATTGCAGTATGTTTCTCTCAAGAGACACTGCAAGACAGGAGTAAGCTAGTAGAAGTGAAAACTGAAAAAGCTGCACTCAGACCAAACATGCTAGGGGCTGCCATAGCTGTCATAAGGAGACATAGGAGACTTGCTGAGGGTGGTGACAATGCAAATGCTGCCAGACAACCCACAGTGAGGAGACAGAGAAGAGTGTACAGGCCCAGGGTCACCTACCAGGGGTTACATGAGCTGGAGATAGTGGAGCTATAGAGTGGACAGAGACCTCCTGCAGCAAATTGTTGAGCTGTGCAGGCCACGCCTCACACACAGAACCAACAGAGGGGAACCCATCCCAGTGGAAACCAAGGTATGTGTTGGCCTAAGAATACTAGCAACAGGTACCTTCCAGAGAACAACTGGTGATATGATGGGGATATCACAGGCATCAGCATCCAGGGCACTGCACCAGTTCCTGGATGCCATGTCAGCACATGTCGGTGATCATGTATATTTCCCCAATTCCCGTGAGGTATTGGCCAGCAATATGCGTCTCTTCCATCAAATAGCGGAATCCTCTGAGGTAGTGGGTGCAATAGACTGCACGCACATATGCATCAAAGCACCAGCCGGTGAGCAGGGTAGGGCCTACATTAACTGCAAGGGCTTCCCCTCCATCAACTGCCAGGTCGTGTGTGATGCCCAGGGCATAATAATGAATGTGTGTGCTGGCTGCCCTGGGAGCTACCATGATTCCCATATCTGGCATTTGACGCAGCTGTACCAGACATTTGCCAATGGGGACATCCCACATGGTCACCTAGTGGGGGATGCTGGATATGCACTGGAGCCATGGCTGATGACACCCATCAGAAATGCACACACACCTGAACAAGAACGCCATAATGAGGCACACGCACAAACACGTAATGCAATAGAGCGTGTGTTTGGGCTGCTCAAGTCATGGTTCCGGTGCCTGGACACATCTGGTGGAGCCTTGCAGTACTCACCAACTACATGTACCCAAATTGTCATGGTATGTGCTATGCTACATAATATGATTCTGCGAAAACAGCTGCAGCAGGACCAGCATAGGGCCAGGACAAACAGCCCCCCACCATTGCCAAGGCCATCACAGGCAGAGCGTGTCTCGGAGGAGGAACAACCTGAGCCTGCCCCAGTAGGCAGAAGGAGGCATGCCCAGTATGCCCTGGCCTTGGCAAAGAGGCAATGCATAGCACATACAGTGGCTCAGTAGGAACCCTGGGAATTATACCCCTCTCTGACTCACTCATATAGTAACAGGGACGCCTAACATGACACAACCTGCTCTCAAACATGTACAGGGAGTGTAGTATGTGCATCCGACAGAGGCAGCCCTGCACCACCACCTGAGGCATGATTGCTATGTGTTAAGCAATGTAATACCATCTAGTATATGCAAACATGAAGACCCTGCCTAACAACTCACCCTCACCAAGCATGATGCCACACTATGAAGACAAGAAGATCAAGTACAATAATTGGCTGAAGTCTTGCTGTTAGCAAGGGGGAACAAATGGCTGACAGCCTGTGATGACATGCTGAGCAAGACATGATGCCCCACCTGCTAGGGATGGCACGCACCCAGCACACCTTGCTGTGTGGATACTGGCAAAGGCTGTTGTCACACCCACTGTGCCTTGAATAGGTAAGGCTGGAAACACAAACCCACCACCATAGGCAGCACAAGGGATAACAACCTGGATGTAATGCTACCCAACGCCAGAAGTCTAACCTGCAAGGTGCATGCAGACCAAACCCACCACAGCATGGAGAATGGTAATATCTGGTCTGTAACAGAAACCTGGGTCAAGGCCCAGAAGAGCAGCCTAATACTACCAGGTTATGCCTCATACCATGCTGTACAGCTCCAAAACATGGAACACACTACAATAGGAGTGTGGCTATCAGTAATTGTCAAGGATAACCACACTCCCAGGTTGGTACCACAGCAAGAAGCAGCATGGACTATCCATGGGCAAGTAACAGTGGCTCAAACAGCGTCCCTGTTTGCAGCCTACGACAGACCACACTCACAAACCCAGGAACCCCAGCCAGCCTTCCTGAAGACACTGCAGAGTATGAATGTCTCGACAAATACCAAACAAGGCACACACAAAGTATGACATAGGTGGCAATCCATTATATATGGAAGATGTAATCATGGACCTAGGGGCACAAGTGGACGGTAACCCGTCATGTGACACTCACATTGCCAAGGTGGCCAGGAAGACCTGCTATGTTGCCACCTTAATATGAAAGGATGCACATGTAGATCAAGAGAGGTCACTGTGCCCCCATACTCTTCCCTTATCAGGCCCATACGTGACAACAATGCCCAGGTTCGGGTGTACCTTACCTTACACCTGCAGCAGTTAGAAAGACCCCAAATGTACCTCACCAACAGGATAAAGGGTCCAAACATTTGACATCTGCAGCCTGGCTGAAGAAACCACAGCCCAATTCACAAGCATACAGCACAGTCAGAGGCGATGTATGCCCGATGTACAAGGCCATGTCCAATCCAGAATGAATGGACATGCTCCACTGCAGAAACCACAAATCCAGTAGAGACACCACAGTGAGCTATCTGAACCTCCACACATAGATAAATAGGATGTGCTGGAGGGACAGATCCATAACCCAGAGGCTCCTTACACTCTGGAACAGAATCCCAGTCCATGATAGGCTGAGCTCCACACTCATACTCAACAAGAGAAATCTGGTGAAGTGCATGGGAGATAGTAGGTGTACACTGGGGGCCATCCCTGTGTCACATCTAGTAAAGTAAACCCTACATGGCCATAATATGCACATTGCAAGGGGTGTTGAAACTCACACACAGTCTGTCCATGCTCAAACAAGGCCAGGGCAGATAGCCTAGTATGAACCTATGAACCTATGACGATACAAATTATGCAGGACACAAAGGATTATCACACAGCTGTCCTACCTGATGGTAGGAACCATGGTAATAATCCACAGATATGCTCTGCAGTACTCTAATATCACGAACAATACACCAAACCCACACACATTGCCAACATCCTACCTAACAGATTCTTTGCAAACTCCCCACCAGCACCTAACTGCCAAATATCTATCCCAGCAGAGTGCTGGCCCCCTGACATTGCAGATGCTGAGGTAACATCCAGCATCTACAAAGCACACCACACAGCATCAATGGTACCAAATGGTGTCCTGGGTTGTGTCCAACAAGTACTTTAAGAAGAATGGAACACCAAATAGCACTACTGCACACTATCAGTCTTACCACACGATATGTACCCAAAGAGCAGTGTACAGCAACAGTGGTCCCTCACCACAAAGGTGGTGCCTGAATGGATACTGCAAACTATCACCCCTCAACCCTGACTATGTAGGTTGGCAAAGTAATGGAGAGGATGCTCATGGATCCCAGGAATAATGAGAGTGGGTACCTACAGACATTGGACCCTACCCAGTGTGGCTGTCATAGGGCAGATCCTGCCCCTTACACATGTCTGACTCATGTGAAATGCGCACCAAGGACATTGATGTGGGGAATGTGGATCACACAGCCTATCTGGACCTTGCTAAACCCTTCCATACAATACTCTAGTTGGTCAGTACAGATAAGCTCACAAGCCTAACTATAAACCCCTATCCAAGTAGATGGGTTGCAAACCAGCTCAAGGACAGAAATGACCTGGTCAGACATGCTGCAGCCATGTCAGACTGCAAACCAGGTACAACTGGCATCCCACATGGCATGGTCCTGGGACCTCTCTTGTATGCTATATATGTCACATAGGTACAGGCCAACATGGAAGGACTCTGTCTGAACAGGTTCGCAGAGGACTACAAACTGCCCACCATATTGGACCCTCCAGCTGACACAAGCAACCTACAAAAGGCACACATGAACAGACAAGTGGTGCCACAGCCATGTCAACAAGCTAAATGCAGAATAGTGTATAGTCAAACCCTGTGGAAACACAGTACATGGCCAGAAATTACCACATAGGTGTTAACCCAGTAAGTACATCAGGAGCAATAAGAGACCTGGGGACACAAGGTGATAGATATCCTGCATGTGACAACCATGTGTCTGTAGTGGTTACAGAAACATACCATATACCCACCTAATCATGAAGGTAAGCACAGCTAGGTCAGGGTAGGTCAATGTGCCTCTCCAGTCATCCATCAGCAGCCTCACAATTGTGTACAATGGCCCTTCAGGGATGTACCTTAGCAAACAACTGCATCAACTGGAAAGACCCCACAAATACCCCACCAGGAGGATTGCAGAACTGTAACAGATGCCATGTGTTGCCTGATTAAACCAACTGCAGCTCCACACAGTGCCATACCGCTTGGCTGGAGGTGAACTGTGCCTGATGTATAAAGCCATGATCAAGCTGGTATCAATGGACATTTGGCACCATGTAAAATCTGAATGCTGGCGACCTATGCAGCTGACAGGCCTGAACCCCAGCACAGACATAAACAGGACATGCTGTACCAATTGGTCCATAACCCAGAAGCTCACTCCACTCACAACTAAACTCCCAGTACAGGTTATCCAGGGAGTCCCTCATTGACTGTCATCCAGAGGAATCATGATGACTGGATGGGAGATGGTAGGTGTACCCTGGATATCACCTGTATGTCATGGGTAGACAGAGGCACAGCACACTAACCTTGACATATGTCATGGCAAACACCAGTAAATGTGTGTTGAAGGAAAAACACTCTCTGACTAGCATTACCAATGGACTAGGGCACATGGCCATTGTTTGTCACTGTCCACACAAGTTGTGGAATACATTAACAATGTCGGACAATCATGTACTATGCTGTCCATATCTGAACAAAATGCAACATGGTCATATCTGCACAACTGCCCCTCAACCAGTCTGGTGTGCTCACTATAAATATTACAAGCAGAGATAGGACTGAAACCGATGATACTGTCCACCACAGTGAAAGTACTGCACCAGTATACTATATGACAATACACTGTTAGGTCAGTAGGAAAGGATGTTGACAACTGTATGCAAACTATCCCATGGCGACCCTGCAGGCACAGCATAATGCCTGTTAGGTTCAGACACAAAGCAGTTGGGCAGTAAGAACACAACCAGATGTCCAACACTCAACTGTACATGTGAAATATAGATGACGTCCACACACAAACACAAATGTGGTGGACCACAGATCCCAATATAAGGAAAGTTCACACTGGGCATGCTCGCACACTTAGATAAATGAGACGTGTCAGTCAAGAAGCCATAGAAACTGTGAACTGGGCATGCTCACACACTTAGGCCATGTCACAGTTCAGCAGTTGCACGCACATATCTGGCATTTGTATGTGTTAACACAGGAACCTCCCACAATACAGAAATCTGCCCAGTGCACACAGTGAAATTACAACAGAGACATAAGTAAAGTACTGGATCCCACTCATATGCAAACATCTTCTACAGTACACAAGTTGTTCATAGAGATAGGGAAAGCTATGGCAATAAAGACCCACAAACAGTATATGAGCAACAGATACTTGCATCTGACAGGTAAACATATGGCCGTAGAGTGCAATACTAGGCTGTTGTCCCTAGGGAATACAGAAGGCTATCCACAGTGTATTTGGCGTCTGCCTCCGCAGTACAGTAGGCCACTTGCCTGTGCAAAGTTAATGCATAGATATGCTCTCCCCTGTACTGATGGATAGTAACAGATGTACATATCTCTTCATACATAATGATGTCAGCACACTATACATATGTCAGGAGCACAAATGACACCCACTAATTTGAATAGTGCACTCTGCTACTGTGTCTCTCACAAGTGTCATAACCTAGTTAGGTAGGGGTTTGAATCCTGCAAGTGCTCAGTGTATGTGTGACTGTGTGGGGGGGAGTAGTGCGTGTACAATTCTATGTGTAAAAAAAATGTCCCTTTTGGCAACTATTACAACACAACGCATGCTGCATATTCCACTGTCTAAACACTGATGATGTCAGCACCCTATAAGTACAGCAGGAGAAAACAAGCCTCCCAGTAATGCAAATAGCGTGCTCTGCTACTGCATCTCTCATAAGTATCATAACATAGTTAGGTAGGGCTTTGAATCCTGCAAGCACTGAGTGTGTGTGACTATGTGGGGGGGGGGAGTAGGGTGTGTGCAATTCCATATGTAAGCGAAATGTCCCTTTTGGCAACTATTACAACACAACACATGCTGCATATTCCACTGTCTAAACACTGATGATGTCAGCACCCTATAAGTACAGCAGGAGAAAGCAAGCCTCCCAGTAATGCAAATAGTGCGCTCTGCTACTGCGTCTCTCACAAGTGTCATAACATAGTTAGGTAGGGGTTTGAATCCTGCAAGTGTTCAGTGTGTGTGTGACTGTGTGGGGGGGAGTAGTGTGTATGCAATTCTATGTGTAAGAGAAATGTCCCTTTTGGCAACTAGTACAACACAACACATGCTGCATATTCCACTGTCTAAACACTGATGATGTCAGCACCCTATAAGTACAGCAGGAGAAAGCAAGCCTCCCAGTAATGCAAATAGTGCACTCTGCTACTGAGTCTGTCACAAGTGTCATAACATAGTTAGATAGGGGTTTGAATCCTGCAAGTGCTCAGTGTGTGTGTGACTGTGTGGGGGGGAGTAGTGTGTATGCAATTCTATGTGTAAGAAAAATGTCCCTTTTGGCAACTATTACAACACAACACATGCTGCATATTTCACTGACTAAACACTGATGATGTCAGCACCCTATAAGTACAGCAGGAGAAAGCAAACCTCCCAGTAATGGAAATAGCGCGCTCTGCTACTGCATCTCTCACAAGTATCATAACATAGTTAGATAGGGGTTTGAATCCTGCAAGTTCTCATTGTGTGTGTGCCTGTGGGGGGGGGAGTAGTGTGTATGCAATTCTATGTGTAAGAGAAATGTCCCTTTTGTCAACTATTACAACACAACATATGCTGCATATTCCACTGACTAAACAATGATGATGTCAGCACCCTATAAGTACAGTAGGAGAAAGCAAGCCTCCCAGTAATGCAAATAGCACACTCTGCTACTGCGTCTCTCACAAATGACATAACATAGGTAGGGGTTTGTATCGTACAAACGCCACGTGTGTTTTTGTCACACAGTTTGTCCATGTGTGTTGGGTGTTGTTCTCAATATTGCACAGCATACATTATATCAGTAATGTCAATGCACACATGATGTATGTGTGTGCCACCTACACATATGTACCTGTGAACTTCAATAGTACCCATGTCCGAAGCCTGCCTCATGTGACTACATGGAATATGCATTAGACAACTGTATGACTGTGGTGTTCTGTGCAGGGGCTGCATGTGGTATGTGAATATACAGTGTGAGTTGTAGATGGTGTCATCCCACTAGTGAGGGATACACGACTGGTCTGGAGCATATAGTCCACATGTTGGTGATGAACAGGTGCAGCATGTTGTCACCTCTTGTGGGAGTGGTCAAAAGTTGTTCCATAGCAATGCAGGGAATGAATGCTAATAACCCTTCAGATAGGGTCTTGGAGCTAGAGTAATGCTCACACTCTATGTTTGGGTAGTTGCAGTCCACCCATATAATGGTGTTTGTAGAGACCATCATATTCCCAGTGTTGTCAGGAAGGCCAAGTGGGTTTCCTGGGTATGTGAGGGTGGTGTGTGCCAGGCTATGAACCTGAAGGCAGTCTAACCCACTGTTAGTTGCACATGGATAGGCTCTGATGCTTTGTGCTGTGCCACCAACCTGGGGGGGTGTGTATCTGAGGTGCCTTTGGATACATCCCCCCGTTCTGGTTTGGTGCATGTGTAGGGGACGACAAGCATGGTATGAGGTATGACCTGGCAGTGATGGTGTGCACCTGGGAGCCTTGTACCAGGAGTCTGTTACTGCATGGATATTGCTGTACCCCATGCTAAGGACAGTTTCCACTGCATGCATCTTGAGGTTTACACTGCTGCTGTTGAGTAGCATTACTATTAGTGTCCTATCCCGTGTGATACCTGTGTAGGTGGCTATGTAATGTCAGCCTTGCATAAGGCACTATGTGTGTAGCAACAGCCTCTGCCAATATACAATGGCCCATGGGTGACAGGTGCAAGCTGTCCCTAGCAAAGCAACGTGGCTTGTCCAGCATGTAATCCCACGCTGACAGGCATTGGATCCGCTTTGAATGTCACTGAAACATACGGTAATTGTAGAAACTGATCATCCTGTCCACATATTGTGGCAGCATTCTTGGTGAGGGTAAGATGCTACTCAAGGTCAGGGTCATACCAGCCTGTGCCACAAGCTCAGAGAGCCCCTCTATGTCCCCTAACATGTAGTCCAGGGAGGTGCGTCACAGGTCATACACACTGGCACAGACAATGACTGAGTCATATTTCTACATGCCTTGGAGTGACCTGTATGCTTGTGTTATGTGGTGGATTATAGTGCCCGACAGGCATCTCAGCATGACCTTCACCTTGTTCAGCCTGGCGAGCAGGACCTCAGTGTACCTGACGATAGAGGTATCTCTTACAACTGTAGCAGGTGTGTTGTCAAACCGTATGGCCTGTGATTGTTTGGCACACAGGCCTTGTGAGCTATGTGTTGCATGTGCCCTGCTCTGGCTTAACTTTTGCTTGTGTGTCTGCTTTGCAGGTGTCAGCTGCTCAGGCAGGAGGCTATTCTGAGAGTCCAAGAATGTAACTGTGTGTTTCTGTGTTTGGATTGCGGTCATGGCAGGTCTATGTGAGACTGGTACTGTATGCACTGTAGTATCCCACTCCACCTGACAAGGTATGCCAGTACTGAGTTAAGAGAGCTTAGCCCCCAGTTTGGCTATGTGGTTGCATCTCTCACATGTGTTGTAAGTGTATGGGAAGGGGAGAGGGTTGTCTGTGTACATGAGGCAGCTGTAACATTGCCACATGACTCACAGATTCACCAACTGGACCAGAGAGTAGACTGACAGGTGACCTTTGCACATGCTACCATAGCATTGTGAATCCCATACTAATTAACGACACATAGGGCCAATGGGGAACAAGGTACTCAAGGTGAGTATGTGAGGATGTAGTGCTCCTGATTTGTTAGTGCTGGCATATATGAATGCTGTCTTGAGCAAATGCGAGGTAAGTCATATGCAATGTGTTACAGGCAACCTACATGCAAACAGGACAAACAGCGATGTTCTGTCAAGTGAGACATGGACATCAGTACAGTAAGCAATACAGATGTCACTAGGGATCCACAGAGGCACTGTAAATCTGCACTGCAGGTGGAATCAGTGTTTCAGGAACATAACAAGCAAACATCCATACAAACAAAGCTACAGTCAGCAGGCCTGTATGTAGACTATGCTACAACAAACAAGGTGTACGACTTCCAGTAGGTAACAGTGCATATATGCAGGCACTATAAGCCTGTACCCAGACATTCACAGGTCAGACGGGCTGGGTCCAGCCCCACCCCCCACAAGTGTATAGACCATGTACCTTCATAATGTTGAATAACTGGCCTGATACCCAAGTGCTCATACCTGTAATAATACACATTTCAAATAACAGACACTGAGCCCTCACTCAGCAGTTCCAGACTTAGTATGATGTATGCTACCTGTCCTGGCACCACAGTATCCTTGACATGTATGTTGACTCTCCCTCCTGTCATAGTTAGTTCTGTGTTATGGTGCTGTCATGCATGGTATGAGGTGTGACCTTGTAGTGCTAGTGTGCTCTTGTGAGTCTTGAACCTGTTGTGTATTACTGCACAGATATCAACATCCTCAAACATCCTCATTGCAGAGTCGAGTGTGGACAGCATGCAACTTGCAGTTGACATGACCATTATTGAGTATCAATATGTACATTTTCGTATCCCCTGTGCTACCTATGTAGGTGGCCATCTCTTGACAGCCTCACCACCAGTATGCAAAGATGTGCAGACAGTACACTATGGTAATTACTATGGGTGTACAAAACAATACAATGACATTCATACTGTAACTGCATCAGGCATGCTGGGATATACCCACAATGATATCATTACACTGTACTGTTGTCAACATTATACTATTACAACACTTCTATGTAGTCACCCTGTGCATCAGCACCATGTTAACCTGTTCCTGCACCAATGTTACAGATTGCAGGAGGTGGCACAGTTTCATCATATGCACAGGGTGTGTACTTGGTATGCCTGAGTCTGCCACTGATGCAACCAATTGACATGTCTGTGTGTGTGTGTTGGTGAGGGACAGCAGTACAAGATGGGGCAATGTTGATGCAGTGTGTGCGTGTATGCGGTAGCCCTAGGTGTTATCAATTTGCATGTGTGTATGCATGCACACAGTCCCACCTCATGGCTGCCATATACAGGTGTTTGTGGACAGCCACAGACTGTACCTGCCAGGTCATACAGATCACTGTCTGTGGCCACGGACATGGTACCTGTGCCTGGCAGGGGTGCTACGGACCATATCAGGTACTGAGTCAGACTGGGTACTGTCATCAGAAGCAGGTGGTTGGTGACTGGAGACAGGTCCCTTTTGGGACTGTCCAGAGCCACGTGCACATGGTCTCCTGGGGTGGTCTGATGACAGCACAGACCCAGCATTGCTGGGGCAGCTGCTGGCACTATGTGAGCGGCCGCGGGCCTGTTGTCATCCGCAACAGCTGCCAGCTGCTGCTGTTGCTGGCATACGGCCACATCGATGCCTCAACCGTCCACCATTGCCCTGGCTCATGGACATGTAGTTGTGGAACAGATCTAATGTGTCCCCCCAACGTCTGTCAATGACCTCGGTGAAGTTACGGATGGCAGCCGCAACATCACGCATACTGTCACTCATAGCTGTGCGACATGCTCTCAGCTCCCTCAGACCCTGTCTGGTGTACCGTTTCATACGTGACTGTGCCTGCATTACAGCCTGAAACATAGCTGAGGTTGAAAGACCTCTGTGGGCATGTCTGACAGGGGTGGTATGCCCACGGATGCTCCCACGAGAACCCCTGGACATCTGCCTGTGTGGTACCATGTCAGGACCCTGGCCATGGCTGCTGTGTGGGGATGCATGTGCCACTGGTACCACATTACTCTGGTCAATGCCCACTGTATCCTGTCCATCACCTAGGGACATTGGTGACAAAGGATGTATTGGCAGGATGACTGTGCGCATTGATGGGGTCGACAGCTGTGTACTCTCAATTGGATGACCAATGACGGACCGTGGCACACCTCCCTGTGCCATTACACAGGTATCATCATTATCGCTATCCACAGCAGCTGATTCAGGTTCCCTGCTGCACAACACCAGAGCAGCACCAGAACCTGTGGGAGTAAGACAGGAAACACAGTTTACAATGTGTACACAAGGTCAACATTGATGCACACATTCACACATGCACACATGGGCACATGGGCACATGCGCACATGCACACATGCACACATGGGCACATGCACACATGGGCACATGGGCACATGCACACGTGCACACATGCACACTCCGCAGTATATGAGATATCAACACACAGACACAAACACACCTGCAATCAAACACATAGCACTACTGCTTCAGCCTATTATTACTATTAGTATCAAGAGTATTGACGGTAATGTTATTACACACTCACCAGCATGGATAGGCTGCCTTGCTGTTACACCAGAGGGACCTGCAGAAATGAGACATTTATTGTCAGTGGGCACAACTGTGCCATTTATACTGTGAGTATGATACAGTTCAGTAGTGCAACAGTTAGCTTCCACAGGTCTACTGCTGATATTGAGAATATCACTCTTGCACAATAATTACCAAGATTATAGCTACAAACCAAGGACACACCTCACACATGCATAACCTAACAGTGTACAGAACAGTCAACTATACACATGGCATGTTACCTGCACGCTCCGTGTCCTGCTGCTTGGTGGCTACAGCCTCCATCATTACACATGTATGCTGCCGCTGTTGTTGTTGGTCTGGAGGCACAACACTTAGGAGTAGTCCCTCCAGTCTGGTGAGGGGGGATGTCTAGCCAACCAACAACTGTGGCAAGCTGCTGCCTGTGGATATCCGACGCACACTGACGGACATTTCTAATTAAATCACTGCAGTGATGGCGTACCTGCTCATATGTCCGGTTATGTATGCCTATGTCATTTACCCGACGGACCAGGTCTTGCCACAGTGAAGCCCTCTCCTGCTGGTTCTGGCTGGTGCGGGAAAAGAGTATTGCAAAATCCTGCACCAGGCTCTGGTGTATCTCTTCCTCCTCCACAGCGGAGTACACAGGGTTCCGCTGGTGAACCATAGCCCTGAAAAGGAGAAAGAAAATATGTCAGCAATATCTGTCAGCAAACTATGGCACACATAATACACATAATACTCGACTGTAGTGATATAACTTAACCACCATATATAGCATCTGTCTGTCTACTGGGGGATACACATGTAAATGACCAGATATCAGTGCTCATCCGACAACTGTGCAACAGTACCTGGCACACTCCATATGACAGACTAGTATACTGCAGCAGTCAGCACACTGGTTCAGGTCCAATGCACAACCTTACACTGGGGGTTTGTATCAAGGTACTGTATGGGGAACATTATCAACCCATGCACTGCATGCAATGCACGTTACATATTTCACTGGTAATGCACACTACTCTTACTTGCCATAACCCTACCTACACCACAATGACATACAGGGTAACACAGCACAACATATGGCAATGTAGTATGTGTTGATCGCAATACCTCACACATCTGTCTCTGGCCTCACACCAAGGACACACACTACTATGACAGACAGACAGTCATGGTGAGCAATCACACCAGTACATAACATGCACCCAGTCACTGGCACACTCATTCCACCTCACATATTTGGTTTGCAATGTGTTCATGGGTGTGCATTGTGTCTTAGGTAGGTAGTATGCTTTTGGCCCTGGGCCTACAGCAGCATACTGTTATGCTACCCTGCCCCTTGTGACACATGTGTTATGATCGTACCTGCTCCTTACAAACAGTTACACAGGGTGACTCATATGGCATATTACCTATCTGCATAACATTCAGCAGGGGTATGTCTGACATCTACTCACGGGGAGCCTTGCTTCTTAATTCTGTGTGGTTTACTCCAGGGTATGTCGTTTCTGTGGGTAAGGACTTGTACCTCCACCATGTGCTCTATACTGCAGTGACAAGGACGACAGACATAGGTAATTTGTTTTGTGGATGTTGGAGGTGTTACCATGGTTGTTGGACAACTGTCATGGGTGTGACCGAACTATGTATATTCAGCAGTGGTAACCTCTATGTAGGTAGTCTGTGTGCGCTCTGTGGTCTTGTCAGTCACTCTGCATAGGTAATGTGTTTTTGTGCATTGACACAGTCACTTGCGTATGTCTGTGTCCTTCTCCATATCTGTAGCTGTCATGGGAGGTACATACCGTGTAGGACATTGTGGGGTGTAGAGGGGTACAGTGACCTACATGTCCATAGCTGACACACCATGTCCACTGACACATTCCATGTACAGGTATTACAGGACTAGTGTGCCACTGTGTACATCAATGGGGAGCCTATTGTACACTTGTTGCCCCTGTTCCCCCCCTGACACATGCAGTGGTGGGCAGGCATGCACATATGTGGTGGTTACTGGTGTCAGTGTTTTGGAATGGGGTATGGTACTCCAGTATCCACACTGGTGTTCCCTCCATGCCTTTGTCACCAGGCACCTGTTGCAATACATCTGCACACATGTACCTCACTCAGTATAATATATATATATATATATATATATATATTTATGTATATATATACATATATATATATATATATATATATATATATATATATATCTGTTTATATATATATATATATATATATATATATATATATGTTTGTATATATATATATATATATATATATATATATATATAATATGTATATATAGATATAGATATATACATATAGATGTGGGGAGAGTGGGGGGGAGAGAGAGAGAGAGAGAGAGAGACAGAGAGACAGAGGGAGAGTGACAGTGAGAGGGAGTGGGACAGAGAGAGAGAGAGAGATAGTCATATACAGACATATGTGTTGTCAGTCAGATCTGTCTGTATATGTATATGTATCTACATATATCTATATATGTATGTGTGTATTACATATATCTGTATGTACATATTCTATCAATCTCGATGTCTGTGCAGTAAGTGAAACCTGGTTCAAGGCTCCTGAGAGCACACCAATGGTATCAGGCTATACCTCGTATCATGCTTTTTGGCCACAAAACTCGGGCCAAAACAAAAAGGAAGGGGGAGTGTCCATATTCATGTAGGGTACCCACACCTCCAGGTTAGTGGCAACACATGAAGCATCAGAGATCATCCAGGTGCAAATAACCGTAGGCAAACCTGCTATACAACTGTTAGCATGTTACAGACCACCCTCCCAATCTCAGGAACCACAGTCAGCCTTCCTGAAGACATTGGAGAATATGAATGTCCCACCACACACCATCATATTGGGAGACTTCAACTACCCTAACATACACTGGGTACATTATTCTAGCCCAAACACCCTAGTCCAAAGGTTTCCGGAATTCACTAAGTCAAATGCAATGGAACAGCTAGTCACCTCTCCCACAAGAGGAGATAATATACTAGACCTGATCATCACAAACATGGGGACAATGTGCTACACACCGGAAGTATACCCCTCACTAGTCACATCTGACCACAAACTAATCACCCTGGATATACATATCCCACCTCCCCCACAACACAAAAGACTACAGTGAGAAACCTCTCAAATGCCGACTTTACACTTCTTAAAACTGAGTTGGTATCCTTTAAGCCCACTGGGCCAGTGGAAACCATATCTCACAATGCAGACCCCTTCACAAATGCTTCCTACAGACATCTCCAAGATTGCATGGATCATGCAATCCCAAATAAAACCAAGACCCTCTCCACCAAGGGCAGGCATCCTGTCTGGTGGACCCCAGCCATGAACGAATTGTATAACAAAAGAAGGCAGCTACTGCACGACATATCAGAATTCCATAAAGATAAGGCATCTCTGATCAGCACTAGTAGAAAGCTATGTTCTCTCATACAAACATGCAAGGCCAACATTGAGGGGAAAATCACTATGGACACTACAGATAACCACAAGGCCTTCTTCTGCTATGTTAGACACCTGGGTGGAAACCCTCAGATATGTTCAGAGTTAGTTCACAGTGACAAAAACTACTGAACTCACAGATATTGCCAACATTCTGGCAGACAGGTTCAGTGCAGATTTCTCCCCTCCCTCACTCCCAAATGAGGCATGTCCTGGGACCCCTCATGTTCGGCATTTATTTCTCAGATGTGGAAGCAAACATGGGAGGGTAGTGGCTGACAATGTTCAAAGATGAATGCATACTAGGCACCATAGTCGATACACCAGCTGACACATACATCCTACAGAAAGGCCTCACTGAAACTGACAACTGGTGCTGGCGTCATGGCCTTAAACTGCATGCCAAATACTGTATAATCATACCCTTTGGGAAAGACAGGGTACCCACATATTATCACGTAGACAGTAACCCACTGAGTACAGACAAAGTAATCAGAGACCTGGGTACACAAATCGATACTGACCTCTCATTTGACACCCACGTTGCCAAAGTGGTTGGATAGACTTCCTACCTTACCCACCTTATCATGAAGGGATTCACATCCAGATCAAAGGAGGTCATTGTACCCCTATACTCTTATCAGGCCCATGACTGTGTACTATGCCCCATTTGGTATGTACCTCACCTGGCACTTGCAGCAGCTAGGGGTACCCCATAACTACCTCACCAGGAGGATCAAGGGTCTCCAACAAATGTCATATGCTGCCAGACTAAAGACACTACAGCTCTATTCCATAGCATACCGCCTACTTAGAGGTGATCTGTGCCTGACGTACAAGGCCATGTCCAATCAGGAATTGATGGACATGTTCCACCTCGTAATATCCAACTCCATCAGAACCACAAGAGCTACAGATTTAAACCTCAGCACAAATATGATTAGGACATGCTGTAGGGACAGATCCATAACTCAGAGGCTTCCCATACTGTGGAACAGAATCCCAGTTCATGTTAGGCTGAGACCCTCACTGACTCTCTTCATGTGAATTCTTGACGAGTGGATGGGAGATCATAGGTTTACACCTGGGGTCATCTCTGTGTCACTACTAGACAGAGGCACAGTAAACTAATGCTATTATGTAAGGGTGTCACTACTATACAGAGGTGCAATTTTCTAAATCTATTCTGTACACTGTCTGCAGATAGCCTAGTACTAAACTATGACACTGTGAAACTATATATGTCTATGTATTTCTACATCCCTCTCTATCTATGTATACACATATGCATATTATATATATCTATATACATACATATCTCGATATACATACATATACACATGATATATATATATATATATATATATATATATATATATACTCCTTTTTAGTTCCACATATGTATACACACAGTAACGTACTGATGAACATCCATTACTGTACAACCTACTTGTACATTGCACTACAACCTACATTACTATGTGCACATAGCTACCTTCACATACATATTTATGTAGAGCCTTCAGTGACAGTTGCAGTATGTCACCGGCCCTATGCACATCTTCATATACATAGATACAGACCAATAACACATCTGGAGGGTTCACAGTATGTAGACTATTATGCTAGTACTTTACATTACCTGTGTTTGTTGCAGCTGTTTGCGTAGGCTTGCAGTTACTTGGCCTGCTGTCATCCTCTTTGTTTTGTTGTTACTGTTTTTATTTATTTATTTATTTCTCTTTCTCTTTCTCTCTCTCTCTCTCTCTCTCTCTCTCTCTCTCTATGTCCAGAGGGTGCAATAAAAGTATTGCATGTGTGGACTGGGAGTACAGGATGCTTTTGTAGGTATCTGCACATGTCCATGTGATGGCCTCTGCACCAGTTGTTAGCCAGCATTTACTAATTGCATGCAGCCTGTTGTGTAGTGATTGCAGTTCTCACTGTGATTTCAGGACAGTGCTATAAAAAGGTCTGTTAGGTAGGCATAGCCCTTTCAGATTATCAGGGTGGGGACCATGCTGGTTTGCTGTGGACACTGTTCTGTGAGTGTAAGGGTTGGTATGTCTCTCATATTTCAGGCTGTGTTGTAGACACTGCAATGCATGTTGTTCTGTAAGCTGAGTATTCCTTCCTCCAGTGTCCTCTTCTCCATGTGTATGTAAACTGACACCTACGACTAGAAATACTGTGTATATGGCTGTGTGTGCCTTCCTGTGGGGATTGTGGTGTAACTGGTATATAGCAGTGGCTCTTGCAATCTGTTGCTATGGCTTCAATATTTGCCCTTTACATTCACTCCTTGTATGCCTGCTAGGTGTCTTTCCTGTATTGTGTTGCTATGGCTTTCCTATTTTCCATCTACATTCACAGCTTGTTAATGCTTGCTATATCTATTTGGGCAGCAATTCCCTATTTGTTTGTTGTGGTAGGGTGTTACTGCATGCAGTGTGGTCTGGCCATGGTGTGTGCCTTGACACTTACAAGGGTATTTGATCATGCTGCTGAGCAGACCTCAGATACTCTCAGGTGCATCTTTTATCAGCCTCATGGAATGGTACATATCACTGGGATACTCCAATGAAATATTCTGATATTCTGCAGTTGTGACTGTGGGTTATTTTGAGCATATGTATTACTACACCATTTGTAATGTGCAAGTGGTGCATTCTTTCAGTAATTCATAGTTACCATTGCATGTGTAGTTACACCTTTCTGCCTACTGTTAGTACATTTCACAGGGTGTCAGTGGGGCACAGTTGACATTTGTTTTCACATCAGGGACATCCCTGTAACTCAGTCACAGTTGCTATGCCTGGACTCTTAACTATTCAACTATGGCAGTGTTTATCCTGCTCTGAGTATGTGTGTGGCTTGCCAGATGCTACTGTGACATTATTACCTACTAGCTACCAACTAGCATGGCTGTTTCTCATCACATAGTACTATTTTACAAATCCACTAGATTTGACAGTAAATATACATGACATGCTTTGTGCACTAGACTTGCTATATTCTCTTTACATATTAATTCCTACTATTTTATGATATATTTCTTTCAGCACAATGTTCTTGTATAGCAGTCATGGCTTAGTGGTAAGTCATGCAGACTAGTGTTCCCTGGGTTCGAGACTGACAGAGGTATTTTATTTTGCTGCTGTGAAAACTCCAGGCCTTGTCATTCAGAGTGACTAAGGCACTTTTAAGCAGTTGTAAGCGGGTTAGCGCTGGTTTGCGCGGAGGTCACGCATGCACACTGCCGCTTAGCTTCACGGACACATGCTTAGCTAAGCGCACAGAAGCGCACTCCCGCTTACTACTGCTTAACAGTGCTTACTCTTGCGCACACCCGCTCTATTTTCTTTTAAAGAAAAAAAATGGGGAGATAGGAAAGTGGTGAAAAATGGGGCACAAAGAGGGTAGGACAGTAGGAAAACAAGCTCGGGTTTTGCAGGAGGGATGTAGGAAAGGCCCATAGCTGCCCATTTCTTCATCAGCAACAGCTGTGCATATGTTTGTAATTTGGTGTGAAATTTGAAACCTTCAATCCCTGAGAGAGGTGTGAGGACAACAATATTTGTTGTACAGCCAATTGTAATTGTCAGTTTACATGTCCAGCAGACATGTGTGCAAAATGGGCAGCTATGTATGGGGCGTAATTTTTTTGTGGGTACAGAGTGCCCTTTTTTTTTTTTTTTTTCAGGTGAGAGTGGTATGTCAGGTACAGGAAGTCGGTACAGCTGGGGAGGTAGGTTGGGTAAGTAAACAGACAAGACAAACAAGACGCATACAGGGGCGGTGTATGACACATGTGGGGGGGTTACACAATTGACGGGGATGGATGTTTGGATATCTCAGGCCCATGAGCCCACAGATGGCAACAGTGGAACTGAGATCCCCACCCATGGGCAGTTGCCACTGTACCTTCACTGCCCAGGACGGGGCTGTGCTGGGGGCTGTGTAGGACGGGCAGCAGGCACACCCATGAGTTGTGCCACCCATGCCTCAAGCTGGCGTAGGGGCCCAAGCACAGTGTGCCTGATCTCCCTATGCACCACAGTCTGGACACTACGGAGGGTGAGTGGATGTTCTCCTCCGGCCCCGCTTTCAGAGGGGGGACGAGCCCCATCCCCTGCAGTGCTTCCACCCGCAGGTGGTACAGGGCCACCTGAGGAGGGTCTGGCCTGTGCACTACTGCCAGGTGCACTTGCCAGCTGAGGTGGGAGAGGTGGGTCCGCTGGTACCCGCCTTCCCTGTCGTCCTATGTTTTGCATTATTTAATGACAGTTTGGGTTAGTAATGTGCAATACCATTCACAATTAGTTGTAACAGCATGCATTAGTATTCCCATTAACCAAACACCCATAAATTCAAGCCATTGAACAGCAAGCATAACACATGCATAATTTGAACAACAATACACACTCCAACAACATGCAGGGTTGATTGATGGCAACAGGCCATCAGGTTTGGATGTATGAACAGGGCACATGCATCAACGTACATGCAAATATGTATGAACCAACAGGACAATTGTCCAGGGGAGTTAATTGTGAATACACATACCCATTTCACGTGGAATGGATTATTTGTGGTTATAGGGTAGGGTGAAGAAATATTTCATTAACAAATTCAAATACCTGTACATATGCTGTACATTTCTACTAGCTGCAGATATATACACACTACAGGTCTGACTACAGTTTCCTATGTGTAAACTTATGCATGTTGGTGATAGGAATGTTACTGCTACATCAATATACATTTTATTTTTATTCATACACATTCATATCTGGCTCTGTTCAGCTACAGCATCCTGCTACATTTGCTTTATATGGCTCTAGACAACTGTGGATGTTTGGTATTTCATACAACCATACTATCTGCATATTGCAAACTGTGAGCAACATATCCAAATTGTGGGGCACACATTCCAGCTTCAGTACTTTATTCCACACATTTTGCTGTTTGGTTGTGCCTGTCACATTCATTTCATTATGTACTGACTGCAGTATACTTTATTCAGGAGTTATTACAACTTTATTGGTGGATTCATACCTCTTTCTCACACTCTCACTTGTTTTATTTTTAAAATTCAGGATGGTACTTAATTCTAGGCTTTACTGACATGTTTTACTTGGTTATAACAATCCTTTACAACAGTCTCACTTGTGTCATGTTTCAGAATTTAAACGGGGATTTATTTCACACATGTGTTTTACTCAGCTTGTGTAGCTGTAATTTTCAGCCTGCTGCAGGTTATGTACTATTATATTACAGGTGGAACATCTTTATTTCAGACTTGTTTCATTTTTATTTTTGGATTACAGGCTGCATCACACTTATGTAATCACACAGCACTAGCAGAATCTCTCTTACACTGTTTACTTGCACTTTATATTAATAGGTGACTACACTGCACTCTTTTGCAAGCTGTCATACTTATATTTTTTAATAGTTACAGGGATAGAATTACTTACCTGCCTGGTGGCGCAACCGCACAAGCCTATCGGCATAGGCTCGACGATTCGCGGAACGGACACCTGTAGCTGCAATATAAATGAAGTAATATTGGAATACACATCTACATAATATCAGCTAGGTTAACTTTCTACATAGATAATTACATGTAACTTACTCAGTAGTGGGGCGTTGGGCATTTGCCGGGCCTTCTGGATCCAACAGTTCAGTTGGTCCTGCTTCCGTCGCTTCAGGTCCGCATGGTGGTGACGGACTTGTTCACCAGTCCTTGGTATTCCTGTGGCACTGGTGAGATCATGTGCCAACTGGTCCCACGCCTCAGCCTTGTATGCTCCCTACAGGACCCGGCCCTGCATGAGTTCGGCCTCATGATCGTGGACGAGGAGTCAAACCATATATCTGGACTCCTCAACACCCCACCGCTGTGCTCGGAAGCAACTACCCTCTCCTACACCTGCCATCCTGACTGCAAATCGGTTCCACAATCAGTTATGCTGTGTATTCCTGCCTATGGGGCTTATATATGCCGTTTTTCCCGCACTTATCTGTGATTGGCCATTTTGGAATTGTATCAGCTTCACAAAACCTGCTTTGTCATGCTTCTCTTATCATTCATTCCTATATATATGCTATTACTGCAATTCTAAGAGCAACTGTCATGGCTTAGTGGTTCAGTACTTTGACTATGGTGCATGGTATCTTGAGTTCGAGCCTGGCCGTTGCTTTTTATATTTTATGACTGTCTACATAGGCTAGAAGGTGTGTCTGTGTAAATGCAGTTTTGATACAGCTTGCTCAACGTTGCCCGTCGGTTAGCTTGTTGGTGCGGTGCGCAGCTCCGCGCAAACGGGTCACACTGGTTTACACGTCGTTTGGCTGTCAGCATGCATATTACGCTCAGCTCAGCTACGGGCACACAGTTTCAGCATGTTAGAACTCTGCTCAACCCCGGGCACTCATTTTACACCTGTTAAACCATTGCTCAACTACAGGCACTCATTTTACACCTGTTAAACCACTGCTCACCTACGGGCACTCATTTTATACCTGTTAAACCACTGCTCACCTACGGGCAGAGATACTCAGCTTGTTAGAGTGTAGCTCAGCTATAGGCACTTCTGACATTTGTTTTTTTTTTATCACACATTTCTTCATAATACATGGCCCATTTCATTACATTTTACATAAAAATAATTTTATACATGTATATATATATATGTCAGGGAATTGTTTCATGCTTATTTCACTAAAAATAAAAATTGATGTTGTGGGGGCTCGAACCATGACTGCCTCCTATTCAGCCGATGTCTCTACCGCTACACTATTGCTTCTTGGCTTGCTTTGCATATTTAGATCTTATATGCTTTTCCACTGACTGCTAACTGTGTCTAAGCGACAGGCACGCCCGTGCAAACGAGCGCACTCACGGGCAAACATCTTTAAAACTTATAAAAAAAATATAACACGTTCATTTTTCCATTTTATGTTTATAGTCTGTGGGGGCATGTGTTGTATTGTGTTTATTGACATTTATGTGGACTCTGTCGTGGGGGTTTACTTTCGGGACTGTTACTCTTCTGGGGCATGTCCGTTTGCAGGGCTCGCCCTACGGACACGCCCCCTACTTTCTTACACGGACCGTGTTAGCCTCGGGTGTGAGTCAGCATGCCCTCATGAATATGCATGGCATGCTGACGTCACACCGTTTAACTGCAGCCTCCGTGTAAGCCTTGTAACTCTTATACAGAGGCTTCGTGAATCCTGCCCACCATTTTTGAAAGCATAACAGTTATCAGTGATGTACCAGAAAGCTCAGTGTTGGGCCTTCTCCTATTTAACATCTCGTTATTTACCATCAGGCCTTCACTTCTGACCTATGGTTATGTTAAGTTTGCAGACATCTATAAAATAGGTGTTGTTCAATCTTCCACTGACTCATAATTGCACCACACAGTATTTTAACAAGTAGTGCACGGACAATGGTTTTCAACTAAACAAGGAAAAATGTAATACACTGCATTTTGGTAAATGAAACATTTCCACATCATACCATACAGGCATGTGGAAATACTGTTGCCATACACTATGGTTGAATTTGCAGGTGTTGACTATTTCACCATTTGAAATTGATGATTCTTTAAATGTGGTTTGTGAAAGGTGATGTCTACATTTGGCATACAGTGCTTTGTAAGGATTTTTGCAGCTCTGGAGAATCATGCAAATAGAATTTGCACAAAGGTTATACAGCTGTAGTGTTTGATTCTTTTTTTATGAAGTTGTGCCATTTAATATAACTTTGCTTATTGTACAGAAATGGCCCAGCCTTAATCAGTTAGAACTGATTACATAGATGGTATCCATGCTAGCTGCTGTTATTTATAGGATTATAGATAATTACTAGACTAATGTCCAGACAGGGCTTTTTTATGCCTAGCCATGCTTCTCAAAGGTGAAAATCAAACCCTGTACCTTAAGTCTGTAAGGTAAACACCTTAACCATTATGTATATCTTTGTACTCTGGCATAGAATTCCATATTTTGTTGGAGGGTGTGGAGGCTTTTGACTTTCTCCTCATTTCCCTGTCAATGTATGCTGGCATGTGCTGCTTGTTAAATAAGGGAATACTAGTGGTACTAGTTACTGCAATGGTGGTAATGCCCCTTTTCCTCAGTGAATAATTACCTCAACGTTTGTTTTAATATTTAAGGGATACCTGCATAGGGTATGGGAGGGGGAAACCTTAAACTTTTTGTTGCTCCATTTTGATTTTTTGAATAGAGGTAACATTGACAAATGACTTTTCAATTAGAGAAGTTTGAGATATGCCAAATTTTTTTATCAGTGAATTTAATATTCTATGATATTATGTCACAAATGGGTTTCTCAACATGATGCTATCCAGTTTGTTGTCCTACATTTTGTCAAAACTCTGGGTTGTGGACTTCAGTAGGGCATTTTGGCCAGAGTTGCCAGTGACTCAATAGAAACTAACGTGAGATCATTTCTCACATGATCTAATATCAGCATGCAGGAGGAGACAGACAAGCATGTTATGACTGTGCACATAAAATGGCATGCACGCTGGACTGGATGAATGAGGCCACACATGGTGGGTTACCATGATATACTTCAATATCTTTCAGTGAGGAGTTCTTGGCAACAATGACATGGTAGACCACATCACAGAGCATCTCTAGGTGTGATTATAGGGTTTATAGACTCCAGCAAGGTACAAGTTATTACATGTTAATGATAACACCCATGATAGCAAAGTTCTCATTTGAAGGGGTACAGTTATGTTTGCTTAGCATACCATGATACATACACCTATTTCAGCCACATAAACAAATCCACCTTGAGAGATGTTACCTTTTTTGCTATGTTATACTCCATAAATGTCAGTGAGATCTAGACCAACCTGATGCCACGTAAGGTGATGATATTGCAGTGTGGTGGTATGACCATGGATGAAATGTTCTCATTTGGCCTGCAGGTACATATGGTGTCGATGTAGATGGCACAGTGATACCAGGTAGACTGCTGTTGTCCCAGTTTCTCTGTGTGGTTAGGTCTCTGCATTTAGTAGGCTGTTTGCAAACACACACACACACACACACACACACACACACACACACACACACACACACACACACACACACACACACACACACACACACACACACAATCACACTATACCCAAAATATACTGTATTAAGCAGTATGGCCACATTACTAACCACAACATTTGATTGCAATGCAAGAACTATAGAAACTACTTATTGAGTGACAACTCAGATCCCAACCTCCAAATATGTGTTTATGACTGTTACTTTGCAAATGGGTATGAGAGTGTTGTACAGTCCACTAGACCATCATCAGGGGTGAATGCAAGCACAGCAGAGGGTACGATGATGGTTTTGTTTCAAGGTTAAAGTGGTATTGGTTGAAATCTCTGATTCCACTGCACAGACTATATACCTTGAGAAAGTGCATAACATATTTGATGATGATACATACATCACATTATTGCAGTGGGAGATGAGCAGATTTGTATCCCATGGTGTGGTATCTGCTACTGCTGAGGTGGATGATGGTCACAATGAAAGGTTGGGATGGTCAGAAAGTGTTTATGTGCCCATTTAGATTTCTCTGTGAAAAGGGTGTTTCACCTAGGGACTCAGGTGGATTGCATAAGGTAAATATTGCTATGAAAGGTTATTCCAATGAGACACCAGTTGTGGATGATGATGGACAGTGAAACACATGTGTTAGTGGATGAGATATGTTGTGAGCCATATTAGTCTATGACACCTAAGCCAACAATGAGCATGTCACTTGGTCTCCTATACTGTATTACTTGACTACTGCAGCACTAGAATGCACAGCTCTCCCACATTGACCGGTCACATCTGTCTTCACAATCCCACCTTTTGTAAACTGTAATAACTTGGGTACTCATTGTAGGCTATTTATTTATTCATTTACTTGCTTGTTTGCTTACTTATTGAATTGATTCCTTGACTATTGAGCCACCCTTGCATCCCTAGTTGGCTAATTCGTTTTTCAGAAGTGAAAGCCCTATAGCCTGTTAGTTTCTGTCAGAGCAGAAGTCTAGGACATAGCATAGTGTGTCCTACGTCTGTGGGTCTGTAATAATTTGTCTTTGTAGTATCATCAACTGGGAAAATACCTAACAAATATTACTGATTTACTAAATGTGAAAATTGTGCGCACTTTTCAGATCCATTCAGGCTCATACTTTTCTACCACAACAAGCAACAAAGGTAGCATTACATGTATAGACTACCTAAAGGATGTCATGCATTTTTAAATCTTGTGGGGGCAGACATTTTTCAGCACTTTGGGGGGGTTTGGGGTGTAATTGCCCAGAAGATATTGAGTTAATGAATACAAATGACACATTTAACAGTTTCTACAATGCCTCAAGTTAAACTACTTTTTCCACTTTTGTCAAGATGCAGTGATTTTTATCCTACCAAATACTCACTTTGTGCATGCAAGTTAGTGATGTCTGTCTAGACTCAGTATCATTTATAAATGCAGATATTTTATCTTTTAAGCTTCACAACAGTCCTCCAGTGTGGTTTTTAGCTTTGGTGACTTTTGTGTGGAATTTGTGTCTTCTCCATGTGGGTTTTCACCATGATGTCTGACTTCCCATAGACATGAAAAAGGTAAATTGATGATCCTCTAAATTACTGATAAGTTTTTGTACAGTGCGTATGTGTGTTACTTTGTATATGCATACCATTCCTGCAATAAACTGACTTCTGTCTAGATTTGGTACTGTTCCTTATCACGGTCACTTGATAGGATAGTTTGTGCAAGACTTAATAGAATAAACCCTGTGTCAGACAATGAATGAGTACATAATTATTATTTAAGGGGGGAGGCAGCTGGGAACATGTCTCTTTGCCTTTAGAAGACTATATGAACATTTACTGAAGTGAAGTGGCTGAAAATAGAATATGCAGGTTTGGCCTACTTGCAGATGCCAGGATCCATCACATGGGTCTCCTGAGGCATTTCAGATGGATCACAATAAATAGCAGAACAACCCTTTACCTAAGTTTTTTGCTTTTCCAAATAATCTACTAAGGCTATTACTCACCCTTAAAGAGAAAGCTTACTATTAGGCAACAGACCTACATCCTTAGGGATAATCATGATCACAGTATTGCACTCACAAGACCTCAGTTCAAAGCAGTTATGGGTGAAAGGTCTCTCTTTAAACTTAGTCCCAGTACATTTAACATTTAATTTCCAATTGAAGTAAGAAAGCAGGAACACCTGGCCTTCTTTTAGAAGTTTCCTGCTCTTGTTTCCAATCTCGATTTCTAAGTCACACATTTCACTTGACATTGAATCTCATAATTTCAATATTGTTGCTTTTCTCGCTAAAAGTTATTGTCCATCATCTTGCAACTTCTGAATAATTTATCTGTATGAGTGCATAATGTATTTGTTGGTCGTTAATTTTGTATCCAATGTATTGCTTTATTGTTGTGATTCTGATATTTACTACAGAGCCCATTGTACTTAGGTCATAGTTGAAAGGGGCCTGGTGGGGTTTGTGGCCAAGATGGCAGAATGACAGCAGCAACTGAAGAAAGCTGTGTAACTGAAATTATATATTTTATATTTTGACTTATAAATAAAAAAAATAAGATTTTGCAGGCTTTAATTTAATGTTGAAGAAGTGAAGAGACACTTTATTTACTTAATTTCTTCAAAAATAGTAAATTTCAAGTCAGAATTTTACTTTGAATTCAAGAAGCAGTAAGCAAGAAACCATAAAATGAAATATTCAAAAACAGCACTCAAGATTCCTCATTAAAAAAGAAATACAGTCCCTGATTTCTGACATGCAAGATGTCCTGAGTAAGATAGATACACTGGATCTAAAAATTGACAACTTTAAAGAAGAAAGCAGTAATAAAATTTACAGACTTAACAGTCTAAAAAAGCAACAGCTCATCCTTGGTGGCACAAACAAGAAAAGAAAATGCTCCTCCACATTCCATAATAGTGAAGTTTGTATCTAGTATGGAAAAAAATCAAATCTTAAAAAGCAGCTTGGATTGGTTCGCTGATAAAAATTGAAGAAAATATTATTCATTTTGACAATGACCACTCAAAATGTCATGGGTAAGAGAAACACTTGTTCACCAAAAAATCTAAAGATGAAAGGCATCAAATGTAGTCTCCTATTCTCATCAGGAATCAAAGTTCACCTTCTTGAAAGATTAAAAATCTTTAAAACATCTGAAGAAACTTTGAATTTTGTGAAGAAAAATAACATTATCTCTGATACTGAGGAAATGGAATGGAGTGTAATATCCTTTAAAAGGCAAACTGAAGTAAACACCTGGAAAATTAACAGCTAAGTCTAAGAGACTCAGAAGTAAATTACATTTTCTGTTTGTTTTACATACTACTGTAACTTCAGTCAAGTAATTTTACTTGTTCATTTATAGTATTCACTACCTAAAAAGGAAACTCTCTTTAGTTTATTGGAAAAGAACTAAAATACTTACCACATAAGTATAATTTATAGTTTTTGTAGTTTTTTCTTTATGGTAAGATTTCTTCTGTTTTATGCCATAATAAGATTAAATCATCTTTTATAAAAATAATATTAAGCCAATCATCAAATAGAAATTTAGGAATTAATAGTTGGGTAATATATGTTCACTGATTATAGCATTAATAGTTTAAGTTTCCATTACTTTTGTTAATATACTAGTCAAACCTTAGTAGGCAAACCTTTGTAGTTTTCTTCACTAGAGGTGTGTGCATATATTTAAGTTGCTGCTGTCAGGAAAGCCCCTCCTGCTTTCTCTTTAGATGTTTTCTTGAATGGTGTTTAGCAGAGATGCAACTTATGTGGAGATTGCTTTTTTCATGTTGAAGTAGTCAGTCCATCCATCCATCCATCCTGAACCCATTTTCTCATTTTGCACATGGGTTTGGGGTGTTACTTCAACAGTGACAATCATTTCGAGCCAAGGTTTACTTCACCGAGTAGCTAGCCCAGCTATGGTAGTTCATCCATACTACTCACTCACATACACAGTCACACCTATGGCCATTGACAATGTTTATTTATATTTAATTTAATTTAAAAGCTTTGTGTGTATCTGGTTGATTTGTTCTTATTCTGCGCAATTGGCATTGTGATTAAATGGGCATGTCATATAGTTTTTCCTTTCTATATTATGATCATGATGGCGCAGTTATTAGACAATGAGCTAATGCCTTAATATGCAGTTAAATTAATTTTAAATTTTAACCTTCTTTTTTCTTATCTATTATCATTTTTATCACAAGCTTGGTAAATGAAGAAGGAAGCTTGATAGCTGAATTAAGTCATTCTGTTAATGTAAATAGGATATTTGTTTATTTATTCCCTAATGTTGACTAACTGAAGAATGTTAAATATCTCTGTATGTTCTGCATAGTATTATTTAAAGATAATATATATTTTTTCTACACAGGCAATGTGGTGATTATAAGAATATTTCTTCAGAGAGCTTCTGATTCATGTAAAAGAGAATAAATGAGCTTTGCATTTTTTCTGTTTTAACAACAAAGTATTTTTTTTCTTTTTAGAATAGATCTTATGAATTGGTTGATATACATTTACAATTTGACTCCTTTGCAGAGCTCAGTTAAAGTCCTAGAAATAACAGATATCAGATCATTATTTTCTGAGCAGCTGATTAGATTTTATTTTATATAGAATATAAAGAGCTGTTAAGATCCTGGTGTGTGATAATAACACTAAAGCTTCTGCTGTTGTTGATACAGTAAAGAATGCCTTATAATAAGTACTAGTTAAATTATTTTGATATGCCTTTTGATCTTGTTAACATTGCAGTCAGTAACATGTAATATAACATATTGGCTTTTTGTAATGATGGTGGAGGGTAGAATTTAATTTCATCTTAAGTAGTTTTTTGGTATTGATACCTGATAAAAGTTTACCAAATAGTTATTTTTTACTCAGTTAGTTAAGTCTGACATGTTGTCAGTGAGTATGGCATACAACAGTAACCCATACATAAAAGTGTCCTTATTTTCCAAATGGGATGCATAATTACTGAACCTAACATTATTCAGGATAACATGTATTTTGGAGCAATTAACATCAAAGAGTAGATAATATGTGATATGGATACTTTTGATAAAATATGCAATGCAGATTATACATAATATTGGCTTGGCTTCTAAATTAGTACAAGTAACAGTTCAGGTGGATATCCATTAATGAGGAGTTTTAGTCTTACCTGAATTTTTCAGACATTTGATAGTTTAGATTGGGTGATAACTGAGGCTCAACAAATATCCTTATTACCGAAGAATTAAAAAAAATACATAATAATAAATATATGGATAATGTATTTAAAAGTGTATTGTTTGCTTTTGGCTTGGGCTGCAACTGAAAATATTCTTAGATCAGCTTATTCATGCAACAAATAAATAAATAAATACAACAAATGCAGCACTAATAAAGAAAGGACAGATAAAATTGCAGTGATGAAACAGCATGCAGAAGAGTGAAAGCTCTTAATGCTCAGGAGATTTCTTCTCCTTGTATACATTGTTATGGTGTGAACACAGAATTGTACTATTTTGATTCACAGAAAATATATGGTCAGTAATCCTTCAAATACTGGCAGATTCTCATATGGTATCCAGCAGAAGGAAGACTTTCTAGGAAATTATATGTGAAGAAAATTCATCACATACTGGCCAAATTCAACACTGTATCTAACTAAAACGGATGAACAGTTTTCAGGGAAGTAATATAGTGAAATAGTCATCATATACTACTCAATTACTATACAGTATCCGGCAAAAGTGAAAAAGGGAGAAAGAGCAAAAGAAAGAAAAATGGCTTTTTAGGGCTGTTTGCATATATTCAAGTTGCTGCTTTCAGGATAGTCTAAGTGAACATTTTTAAAATGTGCAGCAAAGTTCATCAGATCTTGTGTAGTAAGATACGAATGGTCCTTCTAGATTTTAGGAATTGACTTGTAATTTTGAGACTATGACCATAAGGGAAGCAGCAACAATAACAATGTTCAAATAGTCTTTATCCTAGATATTCAGGTCTATTTAGTAGTGCTAATATGAAAGTAAATATGGTGTAATTAGCTAAATTTATGTTTCAGCCTAAGGAGTTATAATTAAATAAGGCTTTAGTTATCTGAATTTACTGTACATTGATTCAGCAAAATTCTATTAAAAATTGCAGGAACATTTATAATAGATTATTCAACAATGCAGAACTACAAACGCATTTTAGCAATGCATGAAGAAATGCAATATTTTAACCAATTTGACTTATGTATTTGCTTATATTTAATTTATATTACTGATTTAAAATAGAAAGGTGAAATGACATCTATGTAATGAAATAAAAGTTCTTAGAAGTTGTTAAGGAGATTATTTTGTCATCGATCCTCTAATCACACCTTGATTTAGATAGCCTTACTGCAAGTTTAACATTGAGTAATTTGTTCAGATTCACTCAATATGCAATTAAAATGCAAGGAATCAAATCCTGAACACGTCTAGTATTTAAAAATTAGTATTTGTGCTTATTATTATGTGATTTCTACTGGTATCCCTGAAATACTGGATTTAAGAACAAAAATAGGCAATATTTCATGACACTTAAAACTTAGAAATATCTTTTGTTAATTGGATTAGGAGAAAGTGCTTTGATTCTCTGCAGACACTTTCTTTTAAAATGTCAGTGACAACATAAAGGGAAGTTAAGATGATTTATTTCAAATCTGTGAATATAATGACTGTATACTTTATCATGCCTGGATTGATAGTATACAGTGGTGAAATACTTCATTTACTATATAATACTTGATGTAAAGCCTTAGAAAAAGGGCAACTATATTGTTAACTACATTATATTGCTGTTCTTTGTAATTATTCCTAGTGAAATTTCTTTTACTAGAGGCATGATAAAGTAAATAATCATTTACTAAAACCATATGCAGTCAATTGTAGTGAGTGTTATAAACTTTTAGTTTATAAATAAGATATGTACTTAAAAATAGGTTCTAATAAATATACTGTTTGGTATAAGGAGGAAATTGGATAGATTTTTGGTTTAGATAAGATGGTTTTAGATCCTTTGATTAAACAAACACATATGCCAGAAGAATTTGGATTTTTTATTCAATTTATAAAAAAATATTCATAGTAATAGGAATATATTTAAACAGTTACAAGAATACTTAATAACATTAGAGAATTTATATACAGCAATAATAAAAATGATTAGTAGAATATATCTATACCTATTCATTAATATCAATATGTTAAGCTCTCAGTAATTCATTTATTTATTAAGTTAAACTTCAAATGGCTAGTCTCTGTAAATTAAAATAAATATAATGGATTTCTAATAAAAGTTCCAGTAGTGAATAATGCAATGAGATACAGAATTGCCTATGGTGGTTTTAATAAATGTGTCTAGTAGGTTTTGCGCTTGTATACTGCTCAGCAAGCTCCTCATGGTGCCCTGCAGAGTCCTACAAGCGGCCGAGAAACAAAAGAGAGACTTTGGACTTGATTAAGTATTGTTTTTGCTTGTTGTTTCCCTGAAATGCTAATCCCGCCTAAAACGTGGCTTTCCAGTGCTTCTGTGGATCCCTAGTGATATCTGCATTGCTTACTGTACTTATTTCTTTGTTGCACTTGAAAAAAGTTACTGTTTGTCATTTTTGCATTTAAGTTACCTGTAACACAGTCGCAGGCTACAGACACACTCAAGTGTGCTAGCCTCCTCTGTGTATTTAAAGTAATTTAAGCTCTGCATTTGTGTTGTTTCTGAAAAAAAAAAACACAAAGAAACTCCATGTTTTCCCGCCTTTCTGAACTAGTCTAGTCCAGTTTTCAGGCTTTGCTGAATCCAGGACTGTGGTAAAGGTTCCTGTGTTGCCCATATCATGCTCGGATAGTTAGGTGGCTTCCTTGTTCACTGTGAGAGAGGGAACTCTGAGCAGCCTGTCTGTCCCTGTAGGAGTGGTCCCAGTCCAGAAACTTGTAGCTCATTGGCCATTTTGGGCTAATTTCTATCCTCTTGATCTCCCTGGTATAAAAACCACTTAGCGCGGTTTTGCGCGAGTTTACACACCGCACAGCGCTGTTTAGCTGCGGTTAAACTATTCCAGGCTCCACAAAGTGTGCACTTCAGTTTTTCCCCTGAAACTTGATACACTTCAACCCAGCACTAGAAATAAGGCATTTTAAGACCGGCACTTACTAAAACTCAGTAAAACTAGCACTAGCCTACAGTTGGCACTTCAGCCCTATACTCAGGAAGTATAAGGCTCTTTACTCATCCAATCAGCAATACAGTTCAAACCATCTATTCAGGCATGTTCAAGGGACAGCTTCAGGTGTACTCTTTGGTCCAGCTGGTGAGTCTGGGCATCCTGAGGCAATGTTACAATTGCCTCATGTACACAGACAACCCCCTCCTCCTCCCAACCAACACAAGCATATGTGAGAGATGCAGCTACACAGCCAAGCTGGAGGCTAAGCTCTCTCAACCCACGACTGGATCATCCAGTCACAAGGAGAAGGGCAACACTAGCACCACATTACCAGACTCACATAGACCAGCCATAGCTGCACCAGCAAACAACTCTCAAAAACACGCAAAAACATACTCAGAGGCTCTAAATAAGAACCTGCCTAAACAACAGAGACCTCCTAAGCATACACCCAAGCAACCCCCACCCACAACAGAAACCAGGTAACACATACATCACAATGTCAGTGTGCCAAGCAAAAACAGCCCCTAAGGCTAAATAATGCACCTAACACACTAGTAATTGGTGATTCTATCATCAGGCACACAGACGTCCCACTCACTAGACTGAACAAGGAGAAGGTTACCATAAGCTGCTTGTCGGGTGCCAGAATCCGCCACATAACACATGCACTCAGGTCACTCCCCAACAAGTACAGATATGACTCTGTCATTGTACATGTTGGCATAAATGACCTGAGATGTACCTCCCTGGACTACATGAAAAGAGGCATTGAGGAGCACTCTGACCATGTAGCCCAGGCTGGTATGACTCTGAGTAGCATCCTGCCCTCACCAAAAATGATGCCAGCATACGAAGAAAAAATGATCAGTTTCAACAATTGGCTAAACTACTGGTGTCATTCAAAGGGGATCCAGTACTTGTCAGCCTGGGACGACATGCTTGACAAGCCATGTTGCTTCGCCAGAGATGGCTTGCACCTGTCGCCCCTGGGCTTTTGAATACTGGCCAACACTCTTGCTGCCCCAATACTGCCTTTTTTAGGCAAGGCTCAAAAGACAAACCCACCTTCATAAACAACAATAATAAACAAAACCTGAGGGTAATGCTGCTCAACGCCAGAAGTCTAAACCTCAAAATGCACGTACTCGAGGCTTTCCTTAGTATGGAAGAAATCGACATATGTGCAGTGACAGAAACCTGGTTCAAGGCTCCAGTAAGCACCCCAGCACTACCAGGCTATAACTCCTACCATACCTTTAGGTCCCAAAACCAGGACTGGAACACAAAAGGAGGGGGTGTGTCCATATTCATCAAGAACACCCACACCTCCAGGCTAGTAGCACAGCACACAGAATCTGAGACCATCCAAGTGCAATTGACAGTGGGTAAATTGACTGTTCAATTTATAGCTTGCTACACATCTCCCACCTTGTCTCAGGACCCTCATGCAGCATTCCTGAGAACACTAGAAAGTATGAAGATTCTACCTAAAGCATTCAACACCATCCCACACTCAGGAATCATAGACAAACTCAAAAACTTATATATCAGCCCCCATGTCATGAGATGGGTTTCCAATTGGCTCTCAGACAGAACCCACACGGTAAGAGTGGCAGGTGCCATGTCTGACTCTAAACCCGTCACAAGCAGAGTCCCACAGGGGTCAGTCCTGGGACCCCTCCTTTTCGGTATATATTTCTCCGAAGTACAGGCAAATGCAGAGGGACTGTGACTAACCAAGTTCGCAGGTGACTGTAAATTGGGTGCAATAATTGACTCTCCGGCTGACACAGACATCCTGCAAAAGGGTCTCTCAGAGACAAACACCTGGTGTCAAAGTCATGGCCTCAAGCTAAATGCCAAAAAATGCATGGTAATCCCATTTGGGAAAAACAAAGTACCTACAAACTACCACATAGATGGGAATCCACTAAGTACAGAAGAAGTAATTAGGGATCTGGGTACCCAAGTAGATAGCATGCTCTCCTTTGAGAACCACATAGCCAAAACGTTAAGGAAATCTTTCTGTGTGGCACACCTGATCACAAAGGGTTTCTCATCCAGATCCAAGGAGGTGATTATGCTCCTTTACTCCTCATTCATTAGGCCTATAATAGAGTACAATGCCCCATATGGGATGTACCTCACTAGACACCTGCAACAACTAGAAAGACCACAGAAGTACCTCACTAAGAGGATTAAGGGCCTTAAACAATTACCCTCTGAAGCATGACTGAAAAAGCTCCATCTCTTCTCAGTCGCTTACCGTCTACTCAGAGGTGACCTATGCCTGACCTATAGGACCATGTCAAACCCTGAACTAATGGACATCCTTCACCTCAAAAAAACGAGATCCATCAGAACCACTCATTCTAGCGACTTGAACCTATGCACAACAATAAACAGGACATACTGGAGGGATAGATTCCTGTCCCAGTGACTCCACTCACTCTGGAATAGAATCTCAATCCATATTCGACAGAACTCCTCTCTGACCCTCTTAAAGAGGAAATCTTGATGAGTGGATGGGTAATCGTAAGTTCTACCCTGGGATCACTTCAGGTGCCCTGTTAGACAGAAGCCCAGGTTACTAATCTAATGGGGAGGCGAAAGCCATCACTCTGTGGCTAGGCTTATAAATTCCCCTGGGCAGATAGCCTAGTACTTACCTATGAACCTATGAACACAGATTGGGAACATTAGTATCAATAGTTAGTAGGGTTATATTAGCAAAATTGTATTATTGACAGATTTGGTTTTAATAGAATATTTTGTTAGGAAGGTAGACAAATATTTTGAAATGTTTGTAAAATTTAAAAAAACTAGGTTTAGTATTTTAAAATTATTAACAACAGTAGTTAAAAATAAAATATATCTTCAATATCCAGATGCAATTTTCAATAGTGAAATGACAGTGAAACAACATGCTTACATTAAAATTATTTATTAATGTAAATGGAATAAATATTGGGAATAAGAAAAGATCATTAATAAAAGATTTGAAAATGAATAAGGGTGATATATTTTGACAGGAAAGACATATATGGGAAAATAAACAGCTGTTAAATAGTTCAGATAATGAAACTCTAACTTTATCTCCATTTAATAAAAAAGAAGAAGCACTGCTATTTTATGGAAAAAATGCTTAGTTATACCAAAATCATTAGCAAATAAAAAGATTCCAAATGAATTTTATTAGTAGTTACCATTCTGTATAATAATAAAATATATACTTTAGCAATTTTTTATTGAATCCCTGGTTTAGGTGTAGAAGTATTGAATGATTATTTGGACATATTGCAAGGTTTATGGAAAGGTAGTATTTTATTACAGGAGACTTTAACTGTATTCAAGATAAGAAATATACAAGTACTGTTAAAACATTAAATTATCTGTTACTGCTAAAAAGTTAAATAAGTGGTTTAATAAAAACTTAAGGGATTTAATAAATAATAGAAAAAAAAAGATTCCCTTTTTTAACTCATTCATATGCCCATGGTACACAAACACATATTGACAAAATATATGTTTTAATGGATACATTGAAATAGAAACTTATAAATTTATCTCATGTTGATGTCTGACCATAACTCCGTGTGTATGAATATAAGTTTTGATCATAGACATTTTCAGTTAGCATATAAAATACCAGCATATATGACAAAACTTAAAGATTTTAAGTCTCATCTTTTCAAACAAATTGAAAATTTCTTTAATTGAATGATAATAGATTGATTAATGACATAATTTTATGGAATTCATTAAAATGTATATTAGAGAAACAACGGGAAAATGAACATGTAACAAAGTAAAAAAATGGGAGAGAGGTTCTTATAATTCAAGAAACATTGCATTACACTAGACTAGATCAACAAAATTTAAAAGCTGATCAGTCTGAAATTTTGAATGACGAAACAAAAAAAAAATCAGGAAATTCTGCAGCATAAAACAGAAACTGAAGTATTAAGATTTAAATTGCATGGTTATTCAGTACCACCCAATAAGCTTAATTTGTTATCAGCAGGAGTAAACTAATTAATAACATAATGAATCCAATAACAAAAATGTACATCATATATCGGAGAAAAGTTAATATTTAAAAACTATCATGAAGAATTAAATAAAAAGAATGATATTATACCTGAAGAAAAAAGTGATAGATACTTGGGGAAATGTTTCTATTAAATTAAATAATGATCATATTGAAAGGATAAACACACCTTTTTCTTCAGCAGAACTTAAATATGTTATTAAAAAGCAAAACAGGTGAAATCCTAGGATTATACAACATTATACAACATCCAACAAACACAGTCTGTTCCAAATAGACTCGCAAGCCACCAGCACTTCGTAGATCCAAATAAAAACGTATTTTATTAACACATACAAAATATCCAGTTAAGCGCTTTCATCAAATAATGACTTCATCAGAACTACCTAGTGATCTAACAATTCTCCTTTTAAAACAATATTTAACATCACATGACATTCCTCCAATTAATTCTTAAAGTGCTGGTGCCTATTATAGTTCCTTCATTTCAATATAAAACATGTGTAACCTTATATTGCATAAAAATACAATTATTATACAGTTCCTACTCTTTTTATAAAATATATATCAATTTGTATATTCACTAATATAAGTTAATAATGCATAAACTTGTCATAAATATTAAAAATTAACAAAAAAATTTTTGACATTAAAATTTATTTGAACATTATTTAAAAGTTGATTCTATTACAAATTCATCTTACACTACACATCATCTAAAATAGGCTTGATTGATATCTGCTCATTTATTCCAGGATATATAGAAGCGTTCAATTTTATTTGCCACCTGACTTCCTTATCACAGATTTTCTTTTTTATGTCACCACCCCTTGTATTCATTTTAATGACTTCCAATATTCCAAATTTAAACCCTGAACATGTTTCACTGTCCTTTAGGTGTTTCCATAGGGCATTATTGCTGTCTTCATTCTTAATACAATATGTATGGTCATAGATCCTAGTCCTTAAACAACGGGTGGTCATACCCACATAAAAACATGGGCATTCATTACAGGGGGCCAAATAAACTAAATTAGTTGTCCTACAGTTCCCCCTTTGGTAATGTATTCTAGTTTTGTTGTAGTTGGAAAGCACTGTTTCGTACTTGTCTACAATATACTTACATTGTTTACAAGTACCGCACTTTGTAGTGCCATATCTCCCTGATGTGTCTGTATACTTTTCAACTTTCCTTTCCAACAATGCCTTCATGTTGTTCCCCCTTCGAGATACAAAATGTGGCTCAACCCCCACAATTTTGAACACCCTGTCATCCACTTTCAAAGTGTTCCAATTATGTTGGATAATTTTCTTTACATCTCCACTAAAGTTGTTTTGTTGCAAAACACATGCCATACCATATTTGTTAGGTATTTCTTCTTGATCACTACAGACTCTGTCCCCCTCTGATCGTTTAACAAGACCCACACCTAATAAGGGTTTATATTGATTACCCCATTGTTTTCTAACATACCCAGTGATGTCTTTAATCATATCCATCGGGTATCCCCTATCCTTGAAAAACAGTCCTATTTTAGCAAATTCCTTATCTACATCTTCCCCTTCAGAGGTCATCCTGGCCGCCCGAATACACTGGCCCTTTATAATATTCCTTTTTTGGGCCCAAGGATGATTGCTGGAAAAGTGAAGGTAGGAATTGCTAAATGTATTTTTCCTAAAAATATTAGACTTAAATTTTCCTTCCTTCAAGGTAATTTGTACATCCAAATAGGGTATCGTTTCCTGATGTTTATTCATTGTGAACTTGAAATGTTCACTACACGAATTCAAGTGTTCATAAAACTTATCTAAAAGGTTGAGGTCACCCTTCCACAAAATAAAAATATCATCAAGAAAACGAAAATAACAAGAAATGTGTTGGTACCAATGGGTCTTGAAAACGTATTCCTTTTCCCAATCAAATACTACCAGGTTGGCATAAATGGGGGCACACGCTGCCCCCATAGCCACACCCTTCTTCTGTTTGTAGTATTCTCCTTCATACCAAATGTAGTTATGGGCCAATACCACTTCCATGAATCCCATAATCAATAAAGTTTTGTCCCACGAGATGAGTTTTGACCACATGATGCTGTCCTGTAATCTCTGCATACCTTCCTCTCTAGGTATGTTAGAAAAAAGGTCAACTACATCTATGGTCACCAGCCAGTTTACCCCTTGGGCTAATCCGGGTTCCAGCCTCCCTAGAAAATCCCATGAATCCACTACCAAATGTGGAATTTTCTTAACTATGGGTTTCAACCATTTATCTATGACTTTACCAAAAGGAAAAGTCTTAGACTGGCTCCCAGATATAATGGGCCTAAAGGGTGGGTCCCTTAGATTTTTATGGACTTTGGGGATACCAACAATTGTACTGATGATGGGACATTTTACCTTGAGAAATTGATATAAATTGTTATCAATCCTACCATCCATCAATAAATCCTCCAAGTGCAGATCTATTTTGTGGTACCCTATGTTAACCTCATTCACTGAAGAAACATTATACTTTCCGGACTGTAACAAAATTCCATTTATCTTGTTCCTATATTCTTGGGTGGGGTATAAAACCACCCTCCCCTTGTCCGGTTTCATAACTCGGATGTCCTTGTTTTCTTGTAATTCCCTCAAAACACCCGATTCTTCCTTTGTTAAATTGTACCTACCTATATATTTCTTTTTACTGTACCTGTAAATATCCTCCATAATCATTTTCTCGAATGTATCTAATAGATGGTTTAACGGTGGAGTATAGGTACTTTTGATATGAAATTCATTGTCCTGCTTACTCGTAGCACCATCAAATTTAACTTTCAGATTTAGTTTCCTGATGTATTTCTTAACATCAATTATACTATCAACCACATTAAATTTTGCACAGGGAATAAATTTCATCCCCTTAGATAGAAGGGTGAAGTGTTCTTTCTTAAGGGACACATCAGTGTAGTTGTAAATAAAAAAATTCTCAAAAGACCATGTAACATCATCAACCCTAGTGATCTCATTATTTTTTACTTCTCTAGAGCATTTTGTTACTTGGTTGCCCTTCCCCTTAGATGGGAGTCCCCCCAGGCTTGTGTTGCCTTGTTCGGTTGTCCTCCCATTCTTCTTCTCCCCCTAAAAAATCATTTATGTGGTTGTTATTATTATAGTTATAGGGTGCTCGGTTATGGTACCTACCCCCACCCCTTTGTTTGTATGCATCATGAATATTATAAGTATTGTAGGTGTTATCCACCCTATCATTTATCCTATCCTGTTGTCTATTTTTGGAAAAGTTAAACGATTTGAACACCTTCCTAGTCGTATCCTTTTCCCATCTATACGCCTCTCCTTTTTTGTACTGTTCTAAATCTCTATTAAGTTTCCTACACTTTCTTTCAAACTGTTTAGTAGTGACACTTCCTACCCAGTTGAATTGTGTATCATATAGGGTTTCATATTCATCAAACAATACATCTTTAGTGATACTGTTATTTAAATCATCCATTTCAGCCAATAACATACAAATTCTATTATCATTATTCTCAATAATGAATTTCATGAAAGTAAAACCAAACCCATCGGACATTTTGTTACATTCACTTTTATTTTTTTCATCCATTACTATTCCCATAGGGATTTTAAAGAACCACAACCCCATGGGGACCACTCCACTATCCAAACATTTCTTTAAATAATTGTTATCCAACTGCAGAGTCTTAAGTGTTTTCAACTTCTTCCCAAATGCAACAATCAAGTCTTTTAGTGTACTTTTATCGCTTCCTGTGACCTCTTTGCTGAAAACATTGCCACCTGCGGGCTTTAGATTGTCGTTAAAGTCAAATTGCCCTTCTAGAAAATTATTGTATTCAGCCCGCCCTTTAACTCTAAAGGTTTGTTGTACTATGGGCTTTTTTACAGTACCTGTACCCTTTTCGAGCGCCGTGAAAGCGTAGGTCCTCTTAGGAACTGTTCGTTTCGGTCGCGCACCAGTTTTAATAAAATCCACCTCCGATCCGTTCCTTTCACCTCCGGACACATTTCTAAGCATGGAATTGTCCTCCGGTCGGGATCCATAAGAGGCTGGAACCTCCAATTCATCACGACTCATCCGAACGCTCCTACCATCCTTTCGGTCTCCATTACGGCCCTCAAAACGCGTCGACATCACAGACCTGTTGTGGCCTACCGCAGGGTTAGGTTGTGTCATCAGGTCAATCAACCTTGTAAGCTCTCCTCGCATAATAGCCATCTCAGACTGAAGCCCCCGGATCTCGTCTCTTCGGGGGGAAAAAGTTGAAGGTAACTCATCAAGAGAGTCCATAATCCTAGTACAACCACGAAAACAAGTAACTGGAACAGCGAACAACTAGTAACCAAAGCCCAACAAACACAGTCTGTTCCAAATAGACTCGCAAGCCACCAGCACTTTGTAGATCCAAATAAAAACGTATTTTATTAACACATACAAAATATCCAGTTAAGCGCTTTCATCAAATAATGACTTCATCAGAACTACCTAGTGATCTAACAATTCTCCTTTTAAAACAATATTTAACATCACATGACATTCCTCCAATTAATTCTTAAAGTGCTGGTGCCTATTATAGTTCCTTCATTTCAATATAAAACATGTGTAACCTTATATTGCATAAAAATACAATTATTATACAGTTCCTACTCTTTTTATAAAATATATATCAATTTGTATATTCACTAATATAAGTTAATAATGCATAAACTTGTCATAAATATTAAAAATTAACAAAAACATTTTTTACATTAAAAATTATTTGAACATTATTTAAAAGTTGATTCTATTACAAATTCATCTTACACTACACATCATCTAAAATAGGCTTGATTGATATCTGCTCATTTATTCCAGGATATATAGAAGCGTTCAATTTTATTTGCCACCTGACTTCCTTATCACAGATTTTCTTTTTTATGTCACCACCCCTTGTATTCATTTTAATGACTTCCAATATTCCAAATTTAAACCCTGAACATGTTTCACTGTCCTTTAGGTGTTTCCATAGGGCATTATTGCTGTCTTCATTCTTAATACAATATGTATGGTCATAGATCCTATTCCTTAAACAACGGGTGGTCATACCCACATAAAAACATGGGCATTCATTACAGGTGGCCAAATAAACTAAATTAGTTGTCGTACAAAAGTACCTATACTCCACCGTTAAACCATCTATTAGATACATTTGAGAAAATGATTATGGAGGATATTTACAGGTACAGTAAAAAGAAATATATAGGTAGGTACAATTTAACAAAGGAAGAATCGGGTGTTTTGAGGGAATTACAAGAAAACAAGGACATCCGAGTTATGAAACCGGACAAGGGGGGAGGGGTGGTTTTATACCCCACCCAAGAATATAGGAACAAGATAAATGGAATTTTGTTACAGTCCGGAAAGTATAATGTTTCTTCAGTGAATGAGGTTAACATAGGGTACCACAAAATAGATCTGCACTTAGAGGATTTATTGATGGATGGTAGGATTGATAACAATTTATATCAATTTCTCAAGGTAAAATGTCCCATCATCAGTACAATTGTTGGTATCCCCAAAGTCCATAAAAATCTAAGGGACCCACCCTTTAGGCCCATTATATCTGGGAGCCAGTCTAAGACTTTTCCTTTTGGTAAAGTCATAGATAAATGGTTGAAACCCATAGTTAAGAAAATTCCACATTTGGTAGTGGATTCATGGGATTTTCTAGGGAGGCTGGAACCCGGATTAGCCCAAGGGGTAAACTGGCTGGTGACCATAGATGTAGTTGACCTTTTTTCTAACATACCTAGAGAGGAAGGTATGCAGAGATTACAGGACAGCATCATGTGGTCAAAACTCATCTCGTGGGACAAAACTTTATTGATTATGGGATTCATGGAAGTGGTATTGGCCCATAACTACATTTGGTATGAAGGAGAATACTACAAACAGGAGAAGGGTGTGGCTATGGGGGCAGCGTGTGCCCCCATTTATGCCAACCTGGTAGTATTTGATTGGGAAAAGGAATACGTTTTCAAGACCCATTGGTACCAATACATTTCTTGTTATTTTCGTTTTCTTGATGATATTTTTATTTTGTGGAAGGGTGACCTCAACCTTTTAGATAAGTTTTATGAACACTTGAATTCGTGTAGTGAACATTTCAAGTTCACAATGAATAAACATCAGGAAACGATACCCTATTTGGATGTACAAATTACCTTGAAGGAAGGAAAATTTAAGTCTAATATTTTTAGGAAAAATACATTTAGCAATTCCTACCTTCACTTTTCCAGCAATCATCCTTGGGCCCAAAAAAGGAATATTATAAAGGGCCAGTGTATTCGTGCCAGGATGACCTCTGAAGGAAGATGTAGATAAGGAATTTGCTAAAATAGGACTGTTTTTCAAGGATAGGGGATACCCGATGGATATGATTAAAGACATCACTGGGTATGTTAGAAAACAATGGGGTAATCAATATAAACCCTTATTAGGTGTGGGTCTTGTTAAACGATCAGAGGGGGACAGAGTCTGTAGTGATCAAGAAGAAATACCTAACAAATATGGTATGGCATGTGTTTTGCAACACAACAACTTTAGTGGAGATGTAAAGAAAATTATCCAACATAATTGGAACACTTTGAAAGTGGATGACAGGGTGTTCAAAATTGTGGGAGTTGAGCCACATTTTGTATCTCAAAGGGGGAACAACATGAAGGCATTGTTGGAAAGGAAAGTTGAAAAGTATACAGACACATCAGGGAGATATGGCACTACAAAGTGCGGTACTTGTAAACAATGTAAGTATATTGTAGACAAGTACGAAACAGTGCTTTCCAAATACAACAAAACTAGAATACATTACCAAAGGGGGAACTGTAGGACAACTAATTTAGTTTATTTGGCCACCTGTAATGAATGCCCATGTTTTTATGTGGGTATGACCACCCGTTGTTTAAGGAATAGGATCTATGACCATACATATTGTATTAAGAATGAAGACAGCAATAATGCCCTATGGAAACACCTAAAGGACAGTGAAACATGTTCAGGGTTTAAATTTGGAATATTGGAAGTCATTAAAATGAATACAAGGGGTGGTGACATAAAAAGAAAATCTGTGATAAGGAAGTCAGGTGGCAAATAAAATTGAACGCTTCTATATATCCTGGAATAAATGAGCAGATATCAATCAAGCCTATTTTAGATGATGTGTAGTGTAAGATGAATTTGTAATAGAATCAACTTTTAAATAATGTTCAAATAATTTTTAATGTAAAAAAAATTTTTTGTTAATTTTTAATATTTATGACAAGTTTATGCATTATTAACTTATATTAGTGAATATACAAATTGATATATATTTTATAAAAAGAGTAGGAACTGTATAATAATTGTATTTTTATGCAATATAAGGTTACACATGTTTTATATTGAAATGAAGGAACTATAATAGGCACCAGCACTTTAAGAATTAATTGGAGGAATGTCATGTGATGTTAAATATTGTTTTAAAAGGAGAATTGTTAGATCACTAGGTAGTTCTGATGAAGTCATTATTTGATGAAAGCGCTTAACTGGATATTTTGTATGTGTTAATAAAATACGTTTTTATTTGGATCTACGAAGTGCTGGTGGCTTGCGAGTCTATTTGGAACAGACTGTGTTTGTTGGGCTTTGGTTACTAGTTGTTCGCTGTTCCAGTTACTTGTTTTCGTGGTTGTACTAGGATTATGGACTCTCTTGATGAGTTACCTTCAATTTTTTCCCCCCGAAGAGACGAGATCCGGGGGCTTCAGTCTGAGATGGCTATTATGCGAGGAGAGCTTACAAGGTTGATTGACCTGATGACACAACCTAACCCTGCGGTAGGCCACAACAGGTCTGTGACGTCGACGCGTTTTGAGGGCCGTAATGGAGACCGAAAGGATGGTAGGAGCGTTCGGATGAGTCGTGATGAATTGGAGGTTCCAGCCTCTTATGGATCCCGACCGGAGGACAATTCCATGCTTAGAAATGTGTCCGGAGGTGAAAGGAACGGATCGGAGGTGGATTTTATTAAAACTGGTGCGCGACCGAAATGAACAGTTCCTAAGAGGACCTACGCTTTCACGGCACTCGAAAAGGGTACAGGTACTGTAAAAAAGCCCGTAGTACAACAAACCTTTAGAGTTAAAGGGCGGGCTGAATACAATAATTTTCTAGAAGGGCAATTTGACTTTAACGACAATCTAAAGCCCGCAGGTGGCAATGTTTTCAGCAAAGAGGTCACAGGAAGCGATAAAAGTACACTAAAAGACTTGATTGTTGCATTTGGGAAGAAGTTGAAAACACTTAAGACTCTGCAGTTGGATAACAATTATTTAAAGAAATGTTTGGATAGTGGAGTGGTCCCCATGGGGTTGTGGTTCTTTAAAATCCCTATGGGAATAGTAATGGATGAAAAAAATAAAAGTGAATGTAACAAAATGTTCGATGGGTTTGGTTTTACTTTCATGAAATTCATTATTGAGAATAATGATAATAGAATTTGTATGTTATTGGCTGAAATGGATGATTTAAATAACAGTATCACTAAAGATGTATTGTTTGATGAATATGAAACCCTATATGATACACAATTCAACTGGGTAGGAAGTGTCACTACTAAACAGTTTGAAAGAAAGTGTAGGAAACTTAATAGAGATTTAGAACAGTACAAAAAAGGAGAGGCGTATAGATGGGAAAAGGATACGAATAGGAAGGTGTTCAAATCGTTTAACTTTTCCAAAAATAGACAACAGGATAGGATAAATGATAGGGTGGATAACACCTACAATACTTATAATATTCATGATGCATACAAACAAAGTGGTGGGGGTAGGTACCATAACCGAGCACCCTATAACTATAATAATAACAACCACATAAATGATTTTTTAGGGGGAGAAGAAGAATGGGAGGACAACCGAACAAGGCAACACAGGCCTGGGGGGGACTCCCATCTAAGGGGAAGGGCAACCAAGTAACAAAATGCTCTAGAGAAGTAAAAAATAATGAGATCACTAGGGTTGATGATGTTACATGGTCTTTTGAGAATTTTTTTATTTACAACTACACTGATGTGTCCCTTAAGAAAGAACACTTCACCCTTCTATCTAAGGGGATGAAGTTTATTCCCTGTGCAAAATTTAATGTGGTTGATAGTATAATTGATGTTAAGAAATACATCAGGAAACTAAATCTGAAAGTTAAATTTGATGGTGCTACGAGTAAGCAGGACAATGAATTTCATATCAAAAGTACCTATACTCCACCGTTAAACCATCTATTAGATACATTCGAGAAAATGATTATGGAGGATATTTACAGGTACAGTAAAAAGAAATATATAGGTAGGTACAATTTAACAAAGGAAGAATCGGGTGTTTTGAGGGAATTACAAGAAAACAAGGACATCCGAGTTATGAAACCGGACAAGGGGGGAGGGGTGGTTTTATACCCCACCCAAGAATATAGGAACAAGATAAATGGAATTTTGTTACAGTCCGGAAAGTATAATGTTTCTTCAGTGAATGAGGTTAACATAGGGTACCACAAAATAGATCTGCACTTGGAGGATTTATTGATGGATGGTAGGATTGATAACAATTTATATCAATTTCTCAAGGTAAAATGTCCCATCATCAGTACAATTGTTGGTATCCCCAAAGTCCATAAAAATCTAAGGGACCCACCCTTTAGGCCCATTATATCTGGGAGCCAGTCTAAGACTTTTCCTTTTGGTAAAGTCATAGATAAATGGTTGAAACCCATAGTTAAGAAAATTCCACATTTGGTAGTGGATTCATGGGATTTTCTAGGGAGGCTGGAACCCGAATTAGCCCAAGGGGTAAACTGACTGGTGACCATAGATGTAGTTGACCTTTTTTCTAACATACCTAGAGAGGAAGGTATGCAGAGATTACAGGACAGCATCATGTGGTCAAAACTCATCTTGTGGGACAAAACTTTATTGATTATGGGATTCATGGAAGTGGTATTGGCCCATAACTACATTTGGTATGAAGGAGAATACTACAAACAGGAGAAGGGTGTAGCTATGGGGGCAGCGTGTGTCCCCATTTATGCCAACCTGGTAGTATTTGATTGGGAAAAGGAATACGTTTTCAAGACCCATTGGTACCAATACATTTCTTGTTATTTTCGTTTTCTTGATGATATTTTTATTTTGTGGAAGGGTGACCTCAACCTTTTAGATAAGTTTTATGAACACTTGAATTCATGTAGTGAACATTTCAAGTTCACAATGAATAAACATCAGGAAACGATACCCTATTTGGATGTACAAATTACCTTGAAGGAAGGAAAATTTAAGTCTAATATTTTTAGGAAAAATACATTTAGCAATTCCTACCTTCACTTTTCCAGCAATCATCCTTGGGCCCAAAAAAGGAATATTATAAAGGGCCAGTGTATTCGGGCGGCCAGGATGACCTCTGAAGGGGAAGATGTAGATAAGGAATTTGCTAAAATAGGACTGTTTTTCAAGGATAGGGGATACCCGATGGATATGATTAAAGACATCACTGGGTATGTTAGAAAACAATGGGGTAATCAATATAAACCCTTATTAGGTGTGGGTCTTGTTAAACGATCAGAGGGGGACAGAGTCTGTAGTGATCAAGAAGAAATACCTAACAAATATGGTATGGCATGTGTTTTGCAACACAACAACTTTAGTGGAGATGTAAAGAAAAGTATCCAACATAATTGGAACACTTTGAAAGTGGATGACAGGGTGTTCAAAATTGTGGGGGTTGAGCCACATTTTGTATCTCGAAGGGGGAACAAGATGAAGGCATTGTTGGAAAGGAAAGTTGAAAAGTATACAGACACATCAGGGAGATATGGCACTACAAAGTGCGGTACTTGTAAACAATGTAAGTATATTGTAGACAAGTACGAAACAGTGCTTTCCAACTACAACAAAACTAGAATACATTACCAAAGGGGGAACTGTAGGACAACTAATTTAGTTTATTTGGCCACCTGTAATGAATGCCCATGTTTTTATGTGGGTATGACCACCCGTTGTTTAAGGAATAGGATCTATGACCATACATATTGTATTAAGAATGAAGACAGCAATAATGCCCTATGGAAACACCTAAAGGACAGTGAAACATGTTCAGGGTTTAAATTTGGAATATTGGAAGTCATTAAAATGAATACAAGGGTGGTGACATAAAAAGAAAATCTGTGATAAGGAAGTCAGGTGGCAAATAAAATTGAACGCTTCTATATATCCTGGAATAAATGAGCAGATATCAATCAAGCCTATTTTAGATGATGTGTAGTGTAAGATGAATTTGTAATAGAATCAACTTTTAAATAATGTTCAAATAATTTTTAATGTAAAAAATTTTTTTGTTAATTTTTAATATTTATGACAAGTTTATGCATTATTAACTTATATTAGTGAATATACAAATTGATATATATTTTATAAAAAGAGTAGGAACTGTATAATAATTGTATTTTTATGCAATATAAGGTTACACATGTTTTATATTGAAATGAAGGAACTATAATAGGCACCAGCACTTTAAGAATTAATTGGAGGAATGTCATGTGATGTTAAATATTGTTTTAAAAGGAGAATTGTTAGATCACTAGGTAGTTCTGATGAAGTCATTATTTGATGAAAGCGCTTAACTGGATATTTTGTATATGTTAATAAAATACGTTTTTATTTGGATCTACGAAGTGCTGGTGGCTTGCGAGTCTATTTGGAACAGACTGTGTTTGTTGGGCTTTGGTTACTAGTTGTTCGCTGTTCCAGTTACTTGTTTTCAACATTATACAACATAAAGGCAAAAATATATTAAATATTACCATCAAAATTAATTAAAATGTTAATTTAATTTATAATACGAATATAATTACACATTTGTGGAAATAGACATTAGTTTTACCAATACTTAAGGAAAAGAAAAATAATTAGTTTAATCTTATAGAAAATGTTATTATTAAGTGTTGATTGTAAGTTATTCCTTTCAATATTCTCTATAAGATTAAGAGTGACGATTAAAATATAAATAAAGCTCACACTGGTTTTGTTAGAAATATGTTAACATATTAAAACATTAGAAGGATAATCAAAATTTTAGACTTGACTAAAAATTAAAAGAAGAGTTATCTTTAATTTATCTTGATATTGAAAAAGCTTTTGATTTGATTGATTGGATTTTTTTTATTTAAAACTTTAACAGTAGTTGAATTATCAAGTAATTTTGTTAAACCGATAAACAATATATGTAGACACTAAGGTATTTATTATGATTAGAAGTTTTATCTCTAATTCATTTAAGATAAAGGAAGAAAAAATGCAAGGTTGCCCATTGTTGACATTATTATTTGCTTTGTATATTGAATCATTTGCAAATAGTATTACATATATTAAAGGAACACAGGAATTTGATGATAATAAAGATTTCCAATCTATGCTACAGCTTTTCACAGATGACATTTTAGGAGATATTAATATTATCACTTGATCAATGAAACTGATTTATTTAAGTCTGATTCATCTATGAAACTGAATGATACCAAATCAGAAATTATTTTAATAAATCAACAATTAAATAATTTAAGTATACTTGTAATTGGGAAAAACAATCAAGCAATTATTTTAAAATAGTAATTCATTCAGATATGAATCAAACAATAACTATGAACTTTATCAAAATCATTACAGAAATAACTCTTCCTTTGGATGAATGGAATATATTTTATGTCTGCAGAGAGACTGATGCTTATTAGAATGATGATTTACTTAAATGTCACATAAAAAACTTAATTTGCTATCAAACTCTAATGAGTAAAAAAGCACAAATTAATAACATAGTGAATCCAGTAACTTACAGTATACATCAGATATTTCACAACTATTAATACATTTAAAAAACTGTCATGAGATACAGGTACCATTGCAATCAATATAACTTTTACCTGAGGAAACACTAATAAAAAGTTGGAGAAAATATTAATCTCAATTTCATTTCTTTGGCATCCAATAAAATCCAGAATATCAATAAGGAATCATATAAGAATGGAGGAAATAGTTTTCTAGATGTAGAATTTTATGTTTTAGCAACTGTTTAGTATAGTTATCTAATGTTGTTGTATCTTTCGGCTTTTCCTGGTTAGGGGTCGCCACAGTGGAACTCCAGTCCGCTAATAATTGGTAGTGGATTTTTACGTACCGGGTTACCAGCCCTGATGCACAGCCTTTAATGAAGGCACGCTCCATTCACGTATGCCTCCACACAAAAGACGCTCTAGCTGAGAATCGAACAGGACAACGTCTTGCTATGAGGCGACAATGCTACCGCAGCACCACCACTGCAGTCTAATATAGTTATCTAATGATTAGAAGTATATGCTAACAGTTGTAAAAATCTCCATGAGCAAAATATTTAAAATTCATTTACACTTAAAGAATCTTTTAAAATAGAAATTAACAATACATTTATTGAAAAATTATTTGGAAGATAATATATAAAAAAATCAGAATTTACTATTTAGCAGTACTTTTGAAACATTTAGAAATTACATACACACACACACACACACACACACACACACACACACACACACACACACACATATATATATATATATATATATATATATATATATATATATATATATATATATGTATAAATCTTTGTTACTTAAAACACTGACATTTTCAATATTTCTTATAACTTCAACATTTGGATTTATAAAAGTCAAGCTCATAATGATACAATTCTGTGTAAGAATAATAATTTTATATATTGGTTTGATTGTTTTAATAAATGTAAATTTTTACTCGCATATGAAATTCTGAGAAATTTTAATTTAGAGACCTGTATTATTAAAATTTCATATTATTAAAGAGAAATTTAAACATGTTTTAAGTTTGTTAAATGGCAGTTTATATAAGTTAAACAATGTATTAGTAAATAAAAATAATCTAGACAAACATTATTAGAATTTCCCAGACTCTCTTCAAATTAATTAATTTTTAAAATCTGTTAGCCTAGCTTCTACAAGTATCCATTGGAAGATATTTATGTGGAAATGTATTAGTAGAGCTTTTATTACACATTTTAAATTATCAAATTTTAAAACGAAACAAGTTTAGTATGTTGCAAATGTAATAAAATATTGAAAGCTGACTGGTTGCATATTTTCTCAGACTATAAAAATATCTAAAATTTTTGGAATGAAATAAAAGACTTTTTCAAGTGTTATGGACTGACAAATATTTACTTACAAGAATGATGATTCTAACAAATGTACCTGTCCCTTCTGTTATACATTGTAATAGATATATAATGTTCTGGGGTCTACTTTCCGTTGCAAGGATAGTTATAACCAGAAAATGGAAGTCAAGTTCAGAACCTTTGATGTTATGTAGTCCTGTCTTGCTGTAATTCTTGCTGGATGGCTTCAGAGCCAATCCTTGGCTCAGACTCGGCCGATACTAAAGCTCGAGAGCTTTTACTGGCTTGAGGCTAACCCCTATCCCATGATGCAACACAGCAATTCCCAAGATCTCATTTGCCATTAAAGCTTCGAAGTTGTCTTCTTACTGGCTCATTGACTAAGTCAAATATTTTGATATTTTTGACTATATCTCTACACTTTTCTCATTAATAGTTTTCTCCTTTATTATCTAGTGATTGTCGTGAGTGTTTGCTACCCCTGTCCCCTTTCTTTAAGGATTGTATGGCCCATTTTAGTTAGAAGGCCATAGTTGCCCATTTATGTTAGAGAGCCTTTCCTCTTTGTGTGCTACGTTTTCTCCTTCTATATATATAAAAAAATAAATAAATAAAAATATATATATATATATATATGTATATATATATATATATATATATATGTACACACACACACACACACACACATATATATATATAATATATATATATATATATATATATATATATATATATATATATATATATATATTCACCAACAAGCACTAGGTGCTCGTTATAGCACGTGCTTGGATTAATTAGAAATCATGCTCCCCCACATCCAACACCAACAAATAAGTACACCCAAATGGTGCATTACTTCTAAAAGAAGAAATAAAACATTTGCCAAACAAAGACTTGGCTGAGTGCTGCCATGGTTTTAATTTCCGGCTCACAAAAAATCCAGTTACTCAATACACAAACCTAGGTTTCGCCCCCTGGCGTCATCAATGTATATTGCAAAGTGGGAACAGTGAACAATATATACAGATTTCAATCAAAATAACTTAAAGACACAATACACTTAATTATTGGAAACACCAAAAAAACAAAATACCAATCATTACTATGAAAAATTATATAATATATGTTTAATTTAACTTAACACATTAACCAACATATGTTATAAACTGAATCTAATCACCAATGGTCGTTGAGACCTGGTTTAAATAATGCTCCTTAATATACTATCCATTTCCATTCTTTTTCAGTTAAAATTCTGTGTTTACTTGTCAACGTTAAATTGTCCCCTACAACCTGATCAATACCCAAAAAAATGAAATGTGCTCCTGTATGTATCTCGATATGTTTGTACAAGGCGCTACATGCTCTTTTACAATTGATATCGCTGATATGTAATGCTATTATCTGTTGAAGAGATAAAGACGTCTGTCCCACATAGAAAGCCCCACATTGGCACACTGCCATATAGATCATCCATTCACTACTACAAGTAATCAAGTGTCTAATATCATATACTTTTGGTGTGTTTATGGACATAAATAATTTTGTTTTTGAAACCACCTTGCAATGGACGCAATGTCCACAATATGTACTACCCAGTATTCTACAGGTGTTATTTTCTATATCTTTTTTGTGTCCCTTCTTAAAATTAGCTAGGTTTTCACCTATAGTCTTCCCTCTTCTGTATCCAAAGGGACACCGACTATCTAATAATGTGTCCAAAAACCTATCAGTCTTCAAAATGTGCCAATGCCATTGTATGATATCTTTTATTTTAAAGCTATTACTTCCAAACTTCGTAATAAATCTGATGACATTATTCCCTTCTACCTGTGGCCTTTTGGTCCCCCTTAATAATTGTTCTCTAGAATCGGAATCTGCCATACTTCATGCTTTATCAACTTGCCTAAGTTTGTAGCCCCTTGCCAAAAGTCTATGTCTCAGCTGTTTGGCCTGTATCTGAAAATCATTGGATTGACTGTATATACGTTTAAGTCTTTTGAATTGAGCTAGGGGGATGTTATTAACTATATGTTGTGGATGTTGCTATCAGCCCTCAGTAGTGAGTTCTTAGTGAAAGGCTTCCTATATAAACTGGTATGTACCATGCCATCATTAGCTTTGGTTACCATAACATCTAAAAACTCAATACTTTTCCCTTCCAATTTTCCACTGAAAAAAATTCCATGTGGGTTATGGTGCAAACTGTTAACGAACTGTCGCCACCTATCCTCAGTACCCTGCCATATTACCCAGCAGTCATCTAGGTACCTTCTCCACATCAATAACTCTGTTGTAAATTCATTCTGTTGATAAATCATTTGTACCTCCATAAACCCCATAAACAGGTCCGCGTATGTGGGAACAAACATTGCTCCCATCGCTGTACCCTTAATTTGCAGGAACAATTCTGAAAAATGTATGTTCTAATACCAACCCCAAAAGTTTTAATAGAAATTGTTGTTCTTCTTTAGAATAATAATCCGAAGCCTGAAACCAATACTGAATGGCAGCTATTCCACCCTGATGAGGAATACTTGTATATAGAGATTGCACATCCAATGTTCCCATATGTGCATGGCTAGGAATATACAAATCATCCATAAGTTGTAAAAACTGATTTGTATCCTTAATCCTTGCAGTTACATAGATCAATAATGGTTTCAACTCCAGACAGACTGATAAAGGTTCAATCAATGAACCTCTGCCTGCTACTATGAGTTGTCCTGGTACTGGGGAAATAGATTTGTGGATCTTGGGAACTAAATAAAAATAGTGTGGAGAAGGATCTTCCACTGTCAATTGTTGTTGTAGCTCTTTGGTAATAATACCTGCCCCTCTAGCTTGTTGCAGGAACTGATCAATTTCTGTTTTAAATCCCACTATCGGGTCTATAAGGAGATGGCAATATGATTTTACATCAGTCAAATTTCTTTGAATTTCTATTTCATAGGCCTCTTTGCCCCAAACTACTATGGCGCCACCTTTGTCCGCTATAGTAATAACCAAAATGTTATTACTCAAATTCTGCAAAGCTTGTTTCTCTTCTCTGGTCATATTATCATTAATGTGTTGAAACACCTTACTCTGATTTAATTGTAAATCTTGTAATACTTGTTCCTCAAATATTTTAACTGCTCCATAGTACGGGGGCTGAAACTCAGATTTCCTGAATACAAATCTGTCTTTTCTATCTCTGAACTGAGGTCTATGTGCATAATAATATTTTAAATTCAATTTCCGACAAAAAGCCTTAACATCCTTCACCACCTCAAAATGGGACACAAAACAATCAGGCACAAAACTGAGGCCTTTGTTTAATACTCAATATTCCAAATCCGAAAATACATAGTCAAATTCACTACTAAATTACCATCAGTATCCTGGGTTTCAACAGTGTGTTCTACCTGTTGTTGGCCATTTTGCTGAACATTTCTTCCATTTCTTGAACCAGCATGTTTCCTGCCCCCTTGCCTAAAGGGCCCCTTACCCTTTTTGGTATTGGGGAGCTCAAAACTGTAGGTTCTACCCCTTCCAGTTCTGTGTCAGTATTTGAATAACCTGAGGATATATCAGATACACTAGAATTATCATTATTCTTCTAGTTAAAATGGACATTGGTCTTTTCCTCTTGGGTCTCACTTGTCCCTTATATTTGCCTTCTGTAAATCTTACTGACCTTTTAACTTTCTTCCAGGTATAAGCCAAATTATTAGCATAATCCTTGGAATCTCTCTGAAATGTATTGAGTTTCCTGTATGATAATTCCTTCTCCATTTTTCTGAACCTCATTTACATAATGCTTATATTTTTCGTCATACGTTTGTTCTTGATTGTATTTACCGGTATCTTCATAAGCGTTATTCAACTTCACTATCATGTCTGCGTGCTGCTCTTCATAATACTCTATTAATAATCCAATAAACATGACGCAGTAGACTGAACTTGCCTCCATTTACTTAAACAATTTTCATTATCTGCCCCAACACCAGGCTCTAAATAGACCCTAAGGCCTCTTGGAGCAATATTGGCCGTAACATATGCTTTTAACAATTTTGTATGCCATACATTTGCTCTAACCTTTTTGGTTATTTCAGTTAACCTAATAAACTGTGTCTCCATATTAGTTCTTTCTTGCCCTCTTGTTAATGCTTCCATCCCTGTTCCCACCTTAAATGCAGTCAAATCATCGTTAATAGCCAATGTTTCCAAGAAAGTTTTTAAATCCTGAGCCTCAGCCATCCTTAAAAACATAAATGTTGCTTGTATAAACTCCTGAAAAAGAACTCAGGTTAATATACCAATATCAAATCTGTTTGAAAAAATTATTTTACAACCCTAAACTTAATGTCAGCATTGCTTTATTGATAGACCACAAGGCCGCACCAATGTTCCAGCCAATGGAGACTGGCTCTAACAATTAAATGTAATATAAAGCAACAAAAGAACTGCTCCCATTACTAACTAGACCCCCATCAAATATTACCTATGTCCATACTAATAAGACTTCCAAATTTTTATATTGGTGTCACAAGTTCAGTAATACATTCATTAAACATTACCAAGGTTTAACATAATAGCCAAAATAGCATCATGTTAGAAATTAAAGTTAACATCCAATCTAAAAGGCTGCATAACAGTGTACTGTTCAAGAGGTATAAACATTAACCTCTATAATGTTGTCTAATATAACTGCTTGATACAATGCCTATATATAAAAACTGTAACTAGTGTATTGTGCATTCTATTTAGAAACACATATGATATACTATTGTCAAAAAGGCCCTTATACCTCTTTGAGATTTATTATTATTAAAGCTACCACAATATTATAAACAGCATATAGTATTTTGTTGTTCAGGATGGTATATCACATAAGCCCAAAAAAGATTTTATGCTATATAAAGGTGACACTATGGTTCTCTCATAAGTACCTGCTTGTTGTATTATTATTTAAACCAGGTCTCAATGACCATTGGTGATTAGATTCAGTTTATAACATATGTTGGTTAGTGTGTTAAGTTAAATTAAACATATATTATATAATTTTTCGTAGTAATGATTGGTATTTTGTTTTTTTGGTGTTTCCAAGAATTAAGTGTATTGTGTCTTTAAGTTATGCTGATTGAAATCTGTATATATTGTTCACTGTTCCCACTTTGCAGTACACACTGATGACACCAGGGGGTGAAACCTAGGTTTGTGTATTGAGTAACTGGATTTTTTGTGAGCCGGACATTAAAATCATGGCAGCACTCAGCCAAGTCTTTGTTTGGAGAATGTTTTATTTCTTCTTTTAGAAGTAATGCACCATTTGGGTATACTTATTTGTTGGTGCTGGATGTGGGAGAGTGTGATATATATATATATATATATATATATATATATATATATATATATATATATATATATGTATATATATATATATATATATATATATATATATATATATATCTTATAGTTGTACTATTTTTTTGTTACTGTATTTGTTCTTTCTTCTCAAAAGAAATACATCAAAGGATAAAGACAGAGAACACAGAGAACACAGAGAACACCGCCCTTTTGGCTTTAAAACATGTGATAAATGTTCTCAAAAATGTCATTGACTGACAGTCACACCAGTTGTGTGTACTGTCTTGGAGAGGTTCATTTGTAAGATCCCTCTACCTTCTGTCATGCTTTCAGCACCAGGGTTCTTAATGAAAAGAAAAGAAAACTTATCGATAGGGGCCTTAAGACTAGTTCCTTTCAAGAACAGCTGGAACAGGGTCAAACAGTTCCTAAAAGTCATAAAAGGAAATCTCCATCGGTTCTTGCTTTGGAACTGACTAAGAAATCAAAAGCAATGGAGCTGAATAGTTCTCGCTGTGATTCTGCTTCTTCAATCTTGGTACCATCAGTTTCATCGGTGCTGAGACAATCTTCTCTGTCGAGACACTCACCAATCTTGGAACCAGTTTCACCAACCTTAAGATCTGTGATTTTGGAAAGGAGGAGGTCTCCATCTATCACCACCCGTTCCTCCAGGACACTATCTGATGAGGATGTAGAGCTGGTAGTGAGGAGGCTGCTCTGTGACCTGGTGCTGGCAAAAATTTAGCTCCTCTGGACCCAAAGGCTTCAGAGTCATCCCATCTTCAGTCTACTGTTCCTCCTCCGACTGCTTCACTCTCGGAGCCTAATATTTTGAGTCATTTAGTGCTGGAACCTTTGGTTCTGAGAATTCTTCCTGCTTCCTTGGAACCAATAACTCTGACCTCATTGGCTCAGTCTGGAGCAGAGGGGTCTGGGGGCAGACATTCTCTGGTCGACTCCGAGAGGGATAGTCACTCCGATTTTTCTTTGGAACTGACCCTCCCTCTCAGTGCTTCGGCTTGTGTGAGCTCAGCTCCCACATCCGCTTTGGAGCCTGCCCCTCCTGCTCAGAGTTGACCTTCCATTTACTCGGAGTGGAGGTCTTCTAGAGAGCGGGATGGTAAGGCTTTTGAGGTGATAGAGAAAGCTTTGTCTAGTGCTAAAGCCCTGCCTTTGGACCCGATGTCCCTCCAGCAGCTGGCAGCAGCCTCTTCTCTCCTGCCTGCCCCTAAGTGTAGGGAACCAGAGCTCCAAGGAGCCCTCATTGGAGGTGTCGCCTCTTTCAAGACCTCCCCAGATTACCCCACTGGAGAGGACCCTTGGAAGAGAGTTTGTAAGAGGAAGCACATTGACTCACCCAAGTCTGTCACTTCTGACACTGATTTGGATGAGTCAGAAGGGTCCCCAAGATCCCCCCTCTGAGGATGTCTCTTTTGCGGACAGCCTTGAAATCCTTAGACAGAGGGGTGATTGGAAGACCTCTTACCCTACTGAGGATGAATCAGTGTACCTTGAGGCTTTTGGTTCCTGACCTTCCACCTCCTGGGTACTGTTAGGGCTCATATCTCGGAAAGCTTGGACCTCTCTGGACACAGTGGAGCCTGTCCTGAGGAGGCCAAACAAATTTATCAGTGCTCCAGAAGACAAACCTTTTCTAACAAAGGGAGTACCTGTGGATGCTATGGTGGTAGCAGCAGCCACAAAGAAGGAGTTATTATCAGAAACATCCTCAAATATCCATCCTCCTAATAAAGAGTCTAGGACAATGGATAGGTATGGAAAGCGTACCTTTTCTTCAGTGGCCTTTACCTTATGATCACTGAATTACCTATCCCATTTTATTAGGTTTCAAAGTGATCTCCTAAAGGAGTTGGGAGATACCCTTCAGGGTTCAGTAGCTATGGGATCCGCTGACAAGGTATCTGTGCAGCTCTCCACCCTTACCTCTATTGCTAACTCCTCCATGAGGCTGATTTCCTATGCAGCTGACAGAGCAAGCAGGGTGGCCACAGAAGGGATTTCTCTTAGGAGACATTCCTGAATGCATCTATGCAATTTTATGGAATCCTTCAAGTCTTCCTTTACCAATGTCCCCTTTGATGGTTCAACTCTTTTTGGACCTCAAGTAAAAGAGACTTTGACCAGGTGTGAGCAGGAAGGGAAAACCTTTTCTGCTGTCGGAGTTTGTTTCTCCCTTCCTTCCAGACCCTATCCCAATGGTCAAACAGGAGGGAAAATGTGGTTCTGTAAATCCCAAAAAGGTTTCCTTCAAGCACAAGGTCAGCCCTCCTCTATTGACAGAGGGGCAGGTTATAATGGAAGATGCTGCGCTCGCAGCAGTGGGGGTCCGCAACACCAGGGTGATAGAGATGCTTTCTCTGATCGTCCCTTTTATCGCCCCTGAGGAGTTGCCTGACTATCCATCTCTGGAGGCAGTCGGGGGGGGGGGGTTGTCTCTCACTGTACCCAAGCACCTGGCTACAAATTTCCCAAGATTGATGGGTACAAAATTTCCAGAGTTTACCTCATTCCCTTTGTTTCTGATCCCCCTACAAATCACTCTTTACCAGATGTACCACCCAATCAAATAGACCATGCAACATCAGATGTCATCTCGTTGCTTCAAAAAAGAGTCATCCAAGAAGTCCCCACAGAGCAAATAGGATCTGGAACTTACTCATGATTCTTTTTAGTTCCAAAAAAGACCGGGGACGGGAGATCAGTTCTAGATCTCAGCAAGCTAAACAAGTCTGTAAAAAAACTGAAGTTCCTTATGATCACCCTGCAGTCAATTTTTCCATTTATTGGAAAAGACAATTGGATGTGCTCCATAGATCTTCAGGATGCATACTACCATATCAAAATGGACAGGTGCTGCAGAAGACATCTACACTTTCGGCTGGGAGCCAGTCATTTTCAATTTCAAACACTGCCCTTTGACCACACTACAGCCCCCAGAGTGTTCACCTTATGTATGGCAGTGGTCACGGCTCACCTGAGACATCAGGGATTCCAGGTGTTTCCGTACTTAGATGACTGGCTCCTCACTGCTACCACCAAGCACCAACTAGTCCAAGACAGGGACAAGACTCTATCCTTGTCCACCAGATTAGGAATTACAGTACATCTAAAAAAATCTGCCTTATTTCCATTGCAGTGCATTGTCTTCTTAGGCTCAGACATAGACTTAATCACCATGACAGCAAAACTGACACCAGCAAGGATAGAGTCATTGCACAACCAAGTCAAATTCTTGCTGACCAAAGACAAAGTATAGGCCAGGATAGTTCTTCAAGTTCTAGGGACTATGGCATTCACCATTCTTTTAGTTTCCATAGCCTGTCTACACATGAGAGTACTTCAATGGCTACTATTTGCCCAGTGGTCAATGCAGGATCTACCCTTGTCCCACCAAATACTCATTACAAACTCCTGCAAGAAGGATCTAACATGGTGGTTACATACAAATCATCTTTATCTAGGTTATCCCCTTGTTCTCTCTCAACAAAATTTCTCCTTGTTCTCCCTCAACAAAATGCAATCTTGACCATGGACGCTTCCCAGATAGGGTAGGGGGGGCATTATCTGGGAATGATGGTCCAAGGTATCTGGCAGGATCATGAGACCCACTTCCACATAAATGTTCTGGATATGAGAGCAGTGCAATGCACGTTGCAAGCACTTCACAGTTCTCTTCCCACCGGGACAATTGCGATTCAATCAGACAACATGTCTGTAGTGTGGTACATAAACAAGCAAGGGGGAACCAAGTCTTACCCAGTTTTTTGAGAGGCACAAAGAGAATGGAAATGGGTGATGGACTCTCAATGTTTTCTGGTAGCAACGCACATTCTGGGAAAGTCCAATGTGATAGCAGACAAACTGAGTCGAGCAATTCTGATGCCTCATGAGTGGTCCCTGAAAACAGAAGTTGCAGAAGAGATTTTCTGCAAATGGGGCCACCCTTGCTGTGATCTATTCAACGTGTACATGAACGCCAAATGCAGCAACTACTTTGCCCTCATTCCCCATCTGGGGATGTCACCCAGGGATGCTCTGGTCCACAATTGGCCTCCAGGACTTCTTTATGCTTTTCCACCCTTTCCTTTCATACCCAAAGTGATTCAGAACACAAAACCGTTGAGGAGTACCCTGATCCTCATTGCTCCTTATTGGCCTCACCAAGTCTGGTTCCCCTTCATGTGGCCCTATCTCTTGGAGGAACCATGGATTCTGGAACCATCTCCAGACCTTCTGATTCACCAATCAGGACAGTTCCATCCTACCATCCAAACCCTGAAATTGACAGCATGGCTGCTCCAGTTCCAAGAATAGCCAGGTGTATATCCCTTTCTCTTGCCATTAAACACATCCTCATTTCTTCCCACAAACCTTCCACCAGGAAATTATATTCCAGAAAATGGAAAAGGTTTTCCATTTGGGTGGCTAAACAAGGCATAGATCCCTACTCAGCCCCCATAGAGTCTATCCTGTCCTTCCTTGCATCTATTTTTCAACAAGGAGCTGCAGCTGCTACCATTAGAGTTCAGTTGGCTACCATCTCAAATTATCATTTTGGGAACATGGAAAAACAAAAGCGGTACACCACAGCAGCCTGAACGATACAAAAGGAACGCAATTTATTTTAAAACAAAAACAGCGTTTTCACTTCCAGGGAACCAGAAGCTTCTTCAGCAGTTGAAAAGATTAAAACTTAATACATTTAAAACCATTTAGCTGTCGCTTGTTGATGGCATCACCACAAGGACCATTACGTTGCTTAAAAGGGCAACGATAAAGCTTAAAAGGGCAACAATGAAAAGGAGAGCAAGTGAAAGAATACATAATGTGCCCTATAAAATATACTAAAAAATGTTTAAACGTTCTGAAATCACACATGAAATTAGTTGACTGAATGTGGTAAACAAGAGCAAGTGTGTATACTACTAATACAGGTCACCTTCCAACAGGAGGGAATATGAATGAAAACTTACATGTCAACATAAAACCAAGGAATAAAATTTGATGGTAACTTTAAACTTTGGAAGAAGTGACATACTGAAAGGGCTTAACCTTAGAGATACAAAATATAAAAAATATATAAAAATATATTCACTAATCATAGAGTTAATCAATTATAACACACTAAACTAAAAATGTGTTATCTAAGATAGCTTTTATATTTAAGTATTGCGACTATGTTGCAGTTTTCGTTTAGCCCAGGGAATGAAAAGGCGTCTAATTGGAGTTGCCATTCCAGTTCACGAGTCTCGACAATGAGAGATTGTGGGCCACCTCTAATGTCCATGCTGATATGGTCAATGCCCATGAAAAGGAAACTGTGGCCGCTGTTGTTAAGAATATGTTTTGACAACGTGTTATCACTTTTCTTGTTGTTGATAGCATAAATATGTTGGTATATACGGTCACAGAAGCGTCTGTCCGTTTTCCCAACATAAAAAGCCGCGCAGCATTGACAGAATGCTACATATACTATGGCCTTAGTTTTGCAATTTATTTTGTGGTTAATGAAATACTTTCTCTCCCCAATAGTGAATGAATTGCCAACCCGAAGGTATCTGCACCATTTGCAACAGCCACAAGTAATTGTGCCCTTTGTTCTCGTCAAATGTTCACACTTCGTGTTCCTCTGTAAAATGTCTTTAAGGTTGTTGCCCCTCCTGTATGTAAAGACAGGAGAGAGACCTAGCCTGTCGTGTAGCCCCGAATTCGTGATAAAAAACCAGTTCTTCCTCATAATGGAGCGAATTTGCCTTGAATTTATATTAAAGGCAGTAATGAAGCTGGCCGAGAAGTCAGGGTCATTGTTGGTGTCCACATTTATAGGGTCCTGCATGGAGGATGGAACAAAAGGCAATGGATCCAGTGTTTCTGATGGTCTTTCACTAGATGAGAGGGGAAGTCTAGAGGAAAGAAGGGGTGTAAAAATACCCTCAAGACGTTTAGAAGAGACTTCCACAGTCAATTCAATGACCAAGTCTACCAGGTATCCTCTGTTTAAGAAGAAGTCTTTAAGTAAAGCACATTCTTTCTTGAAGGCTTCATCAGTGCTGCACATGCGAGCTGCCCTCACTAGTTGTCCCTTCACAATCGACCGCTTCTGTTTCCAGGGGTGACAACTAGAGAAATGCAAGAAGGAATTGCAGTAGGTGGTTTTCCTAAAAATGGAAGAACAAAAACTGTTGTTAGCAATGTCCTTTACCAGTTGTACATCCAAGTAGTCAATGACTAAGGAAGAGAAGTGGTGTGTGAATCTTAGAAATTCAGTTGTGGAGTTCATATATGAAATGAGTTCCAGAGAGTCCTCTTCACCTCCTTCAAAAAGAATGAAAATGTCGTCCAAAAATCGTGTGTAGATTTTCGAACAGTTAAGAAAAATAGGTGAGTTGAATAGGAAAAATTTCTCCCAATAGGCTACAAATAAGTTGGCAACACTGCTGCCGCATGGGGAACCCATTGCAATTCCTTTCTTTTGCAAAAAGTATTGATTGTTAAAAATGAAGAAATTAGAGGATAAGACAATGTCAAGCAGGACAGTGACAATATGAATGTCGTTGCTGGAAGCACCGAGCTCAAGCAGCATGAGTTCAATCCATTCAACCGCTTCTGCATGAGGGATGGAAGTGTACAAATCGACCACGTCAATGGTCAAGAAGTTGAAATCGGGGTTGAATTGAACATCATTGATCAAGTTTAGGAATGCCCAAGAGTCTTTACAAATCTGAGGAATAGATTTCAAGTATCTGCCAATGATGTTGTCAACAATGCGAGCACAGGGATGCGTGATGGAACTTCTTCCATCAACTAATGCCCGCATAGGTGGATCTGAAAGACTCTTATGAATTTTGGGGATTCCAAACATGACTGGAACTTTAGGCATAGTGATGTCAACAAAGTTGTAAGTATCTATGTCAATTCTGCCTTCAAGGAATAGGTCCCTGAAATATCCTCTAATTCTTTTATATGCAGTGGACAGCTCATTCAAAGATGAAGTAGCATAAGCAGGGGAATCGAGTACCCCCAACATTCTCCTGGTGTAATTTTCCTTGTCAAAGATAACCAGTCCACCTCCCTTATCTGGTTTAATGACTTTGACAGCTTTGTCGCAGAGATTGTTCAAGCTAGCGACTTGGTCCTGAGAAACGTTCCTTGTTAGTCTTGAGTTGTAATTGTGGAAGAACAAGTGTCTCAGGTCAAGTTCACAAGCACTTTCAAAGATGTTGAGGCTAGGATGTGAAGGAGGGTTAAATGAGCTGGTTAACTTCAATTTGTTGTCTAGTGCAGAAGTCACACTGTTAAAGAAAACTTTCAAGTTTAATTTCCGCACATAGAATTTGAGGTCCACCAAGGTTTTAGCTAGCTTTTGGGAACATGGGAAATCCTATTATGTCCCACTCTTTATGTAAAACCTTTTTGAAAGGAGTCCTCCTTCTCAGACCTCCGATCAGGCAACCTCCGGAGCCCTGGGACTTAAACTTAGTTCAGACCTCATTGATTTCTCCACCAGTCGAACCATCTTCTTCATCCAACTTGAAATTGTTGTCTTGGAAGACATTGTTCTTAGTAGCTATAACATCTGCTAGGAGGGTTTCAGAATTGCAAGCTTTGACCATTCGACCTCCATTTATTATATTCCATAAGGATATAGTCTCCCTAAGAAATAATCCTTCTTTCCTCCCTAAGGCATGCTCAGAACATAATCTAAACTCAACCATTGAATTACCAGTATTCTTCCCCAATTACAGTAATCAATCAGAATACAAACTACATCAATTAGATATCCATAGAATTCTCCAATTTTACCTGCACAGGACTAAAGAATTTAGGAAATCAGATCGTTTGTTTCCATCTCAGAGAAAAACAAAAGCTTGCCCGTTTCCAAGGTGACTCTGTCAAAATGGCTTTCAGACTGCATCTCTTTTGCTTACAAAAATGTTGGGAAACAACTACCTCCTAAAGTAAAAGGCCATTCAGCTAGAGCAGTATCAGCTTCATATGCTTTCAAATCAAAACTCCCAACTGATACCATTTGTGCAGTAGCTACTTGGGCAAGACTTCATACCTTTGTCACTCATTACAAATTGGATTTGGCCTCTGGGGACAGGTCATCCTTTGGGTCCAGTGTGCTGAAGAGTCTCTTTGCTTGAGCCATCCGAGATAAAGGTGCTGGGGATGCTGTCCCATCCAGCAAGAATTATGGTGAGATAGGACTACATAACATTAAGAAGTTATGTACTTACCATAACGTTCCATGTTTGTAGTCCATCTCACCTACATTCCTGCATCCCATCCTCCTTCCCTCTTCCTGTAGCTTGGAGGAACTGGTGGACTATCCATTATGCTGTCTGACCTTGTTATAGTTGTCTGTCCACATGGCATGGATAATAAAACAAAGTCCTTTTGTTTGTATGTACATAGTTATTGATAACATAATTACTATTATGTATTTAGTTACTTTCTTGCAAACAAGATCTGGGGAATTGCCGTGGTGCATCATAGGATAGGGGATAGCCTCGAGCCAGTAAAAGCTCCTGAGCTTTAATATCGGCCGAGTTGGAGCCGAGGATCAACTCCGAACTCATCCAGCAAGAATGTAGGTGAGATGGACTTCAAACATGGAACGTTATGGTAAGTACATAACTTCTTATTTACTGACTTTCTCAAAATAGCCACTATTTTTATAAGAATGAAAAAGAGTCACTAAAACTGAAAAGAGTCATATTTTCTGCTTAAAAACCTCAGCTTTGGCCGGCTAAGGACTTGCTGTATTCAACTGGACATATAAGAGAATTTAAGTACCTTTATCTGCTCTTTTTTTTCCAAAAAATACAGTATTTACATTGATTTTAACTGTGTGGAAGGAATATTAACTGAACTGGAAGTTAGTCAGTGTTTGCTGAACTTTGTTATTTGCTAATAATTACAGGTGTGGGGGTAGTCACATTCTTTGATTTCCTGTCCTTGCCTATTTAAGTGGTACAGTGTGAAATATTTTCTGCTTAAAAACCTCAGCTTTGGCCGGCTAAGGACTTGCTGTATTCAACTGGATGTATAAGAGAATTTAAGTATCTTTATCTGCTATTTTTTTTTTCAAAAAAATACAGTATTTAAATTGATTTTAACTGTGTGGAAGGAAAATTAACTGAACTGGAAGTTAGTCAATGTTTGCTGAACTTTGTTATTTGCTAGTAATTACAGGTGTGGGGGTAGTCACATTCTTTGATTTCCTGTCCTTGCCTATTTAAGTGGTACAGTGTGAAATATTTTCTGCTTAAAAACCTCAGCTTTGGCCGGCTAAGGACTTGCTGTATTCAACTGGACGTATAAGAGAATTTAAGTACCTTTATCTGCTCTTTTTTTTCAAAAAATACAGTATTTAAATTGATTTTAACTGTGTGGAAGGAATATTAACTGAACTGGAAGTTTTGACTCTGCTCTTCAGTTAGTCCCACCCACCCTCCGTGTTTTTGTTTTGGTGTTAATCTTAGTGGCCTTGCAACTGCCCGCCCCTCTTGTAAATTTGTGTTTGGATACTCCTTCTGGGCCCATCTCATTTGCTCACTCAACTGAGTGCAGTGAGATCATATTCTGATTTCAGGCACTCCTACTGTGTACAAAGACAGCATCTGGGAAACAGAAAAAAAAAAAAAAAAAAAAAATTAAGCTTGTTTCCTGCCTTTCCTGTTAAGTGATATAGACTATTTGTAGACTTCTGAGCCCCCAAGCCCTTCTGTGTTGGAGGGAAGCCTTCTAGCTTAGTTTTTTTTTTCTTATAACTAGCCAGTTTTCTAGTTTCAGCACTCAAATCTGTTTCTTTGATCTCAGCACTTATTCAGAAAAAAAAATTTCTTCTGCTTTTACTGTACTTGTGTTTCTACCTACTTTTTTTACTTTTGCATCATCTTAAAAGTACTCAATTGTATGTATTACTGCTTGGTGTAACTCATTCTAAGCCTTTTAGTTTAAACACTTGGGCTTCAGACCAGTTGTTTTGCACTGGGAGGGTTTGTGGTCTGCACTGTAGTGGCAGAACAGGTAGCTTACATCCTTCTAGGTTGGGAACTGCTGATTTGAGGGCTCATTGTCTGTTATTCTAAAAGTGTATTAATTCTGGTTTAAGCACTTGGGCTTTCAGGCCAGTTATTTTACATTAAGAGGGTTTGTGGTTTGCACTCTTGTGGGAGGAGAGGCTGGACTCTGCCCTTCTGAGCTGGGAATTTCTGGTTAAAGGCTTATAGTGCATGCATATCTGAACTGCTTCTTACTGAAGTTGGTGCGCCTTGTTTGCTGTAGCATAGACTGGATTTGGGCCTGCTGGATATAGCTTTGTTTGTGTAACTTGAGCACTAATCCAGGCATTCTCTAAAATATTCAGTTGCATTTATTACTGCTTGGTAGTAACTTGATTAAAGTGTAGCTATCATTCTAAGTCTTTTGGATTAAGCACTTGGGCTTCAGACCAGTTGTTATACATTAGGAAGGTTTGTGGCATGCACTGTGGTGGCAGGACAGGTAGCTTTCATCCTTCTAAGTTGGGAACTGCTGATTGAGAGCCCAGTGTCTGTTATACTTAAAGTGTATTAGTTCTGGTTTAAGCACTTGGGCTTCAGGCCAGTTATTTTACATTAAGAAGGTTTGTGGTCTGCACTCTTGTGGGAGAAGGCTGGACTCTGCCCTTCTGAGCTGGGAATTTCTGGTTAAAGGTTTATAGTGACTGAATATTTGAACTGTATCTTATTGAAATTGGTACACCTTGTTTGCTGTAGCATAGACTAGATCCAGGCCTGCTGAATCTAGCTTTGTTTATATGCTTGTTGTTTGTTCGCTTGTTATTTCCCTGGAACGCTAATTCCACCTAATACGCGGCTTCTCAGTGCTTCTGTGGATCACTAGTGATATCTGCATTGCTTACTGTACTTATTTCTTTGTTTCACTTGAAAGAAAGTTACTGTTTGTCGTTTTTGCATTTAAGTTACCTGTAACACATTGCACTTAAGTTACCTGGCACTTGCTCACTAAAGCAATTATATAAGTCAGCACTAAAAATTAAAAGCACTACACCCTCACTCCCCACTGGCCCTGGTTTTCAATTATTAAGGAATTCCCAATATTATTCTAGCATGTCCAAAGGTGAGTTGTCAATCTCCTCTCCGGTCCAGCTGGTGAATCTGGGAATCTTGAGGCAATGTTACAACTGCCTCATGTACACAGACAACCCTCTCCTCCTCCCAACAAATTCCAACACATGTGAGAGATGCAACCATATAGCCAAACTGGAGGCTAAGCTCTCTCAACTCAGTACTGGCATAACCAGTCAGGAGGAGAAGGAAACCACACTCACTACAATTCCAGTCTCACATAGACCTACCACGACAGCAAACCAAACACATAATCACACAAAAACATACTCAGAAGCTCTAAATAAAGATCTTCCGAAGCAGCAGAGACCTCCAAAGCAGACACCCAAGCAGCTGCTACCCTAAAACAAAACACGTGCAACACATATCTCACAAAGCCAGTGTGCTGAGCAGTCACAGCCCTTAAGACTAAACAACACACCTGATACACTTGTAATAGGTGACTCTATCGTCAGGCACACTGACGTCCCGCTCACCAGGCTGAACAAGGAGAGGGTCACGGTGAGCAGCCTGTCGGGCACTAGGATCCGCCACATAACACAAGCACTCAGGTCACTCCAAGGCAAGTATAAATATGACTCAGTCATTGTCCATGCTGGTGTGAATGACCTGAGACGTACCTCCCTGGACTACATGAAAAGAGACATATAGGAGCTCTCTGAGCATGTAGCCCAGGCCGGTATGACCCTGACCTTGAGTAGCATCTTACCCTCACCAAGAATGATGCCACAGTATGAAGACAAGATGATCAATTTCAACAATTGGCTTAAGTACTGGTGTCATTCAAAGGGGATCCAATGCCTGCCAGCTTGGGATGATATGCTCGACAAGCCACGATGCTTCACTAGGGACGGCTTGCACCTGTCACCCCTGGGCTTTCGGATATTGGCAAAGGCTCTTGCTACCCCCATAGTGCCTTTTTAGGCAAGGCTCAAAAGACAAACCCACCTCCATAGGTATCACAAGGGATAAGAAACTAAGAGTAATGCTACTCAATGCCAGAAGTCTAAACCTCAAGATGCACTTTTCGAAACTCTCCTTAGCATGGAGAACATCGATATCTGTGCAGTAACAGAAACCTGGTTCAGGGCTCCCGAGAGCACCCCAGCACTACCAGGTTATACCTCATACCATGCTTTTCGCCCCAAAACTTGGGCCGAACCACAAAAGGAGGGAGTATCGATATTCATCAAAGATACCCACACCTCCAGGTTGGTGGCAAAGCACGAAGCATCAGAGACTATCCATGTGCAACTAACAGTGGGTAAAACTGCCTTCCAGTTTATAGCCTGCTACAGACCACCCTCCCAAACCCAGGAATCCCACTCGGCCTTCCTGAGAACACTGGAAAATATGAAGGTCTCTCCAAACACCATTATATTGGGCGACTTCAACTACCCAAACATAGACTGGGAGCATTACTCTAGCTCCAACACCCTAGCCCAAAGGTTCCTAGAATTTATAAACTCAAATGCTATGGAACAACTTGTTTCCACTCCCACAAGAGGGTAAAACATACTGGACCTGATCATCACCAACATGGGGACTCTATGCTCCAGACCAGAAGTGTATCCCTCACTGGTAAGATCAGACCATAAACTAATCTCACTGGATATTCACATCCCGATCCCACGCCCTGCCCAGAAAACCACAGTGAAAAACTTCTCTAAAGCAAATTTCACACTCCTCAAAACTGAGGTGGAATCCTTCAAAGCCCCCGGGCCTGTGGAAAATACGGCCCAGACTGCAGAATCCTTTATAAACGCATTCTATGAACACCTTCAGGAATGCATGGATCATGCGATCCCAAATAAAACCAAGAGCCAATCCTCCAAAGGCAGACGTCCTGTCTGGTGGACCCCAGCCATAAACAAACTATACAATAGAAGGAGGAAGCTACTAAATGATAGAGCAAAATCCCAAAAAGGGAAGGCATCACTGATCAGTATTAGCAAAAAACTATGGGCACACATAAATAAGGCCACCTTCGAGAGAAAAATTGCACAGGACACTAAGGATAATCACAAGGCTTTCTTTAGTTATGTTAGGAACCTGGGTGGTAATTCCCAGATATGCTCAGAATTAGTCCAAAATGACAAAAAATACACCGAACGCACAGATATTGCCAACATCCTAGCTGACAGGTTCAGCGCAAATTCCCCCCCCCCTCCCCACCAAAAGGGCAAATATCTATCCCAGCAGAGTGCTTCCCCCCTGACATCTCAGATGCTCAGGTAAGAGCCGCCCTCTCCAAAGCAAAAAACACAGCATCAATGGGACCAGACGCTGTCCCGGGCTGCGTCCTACATGAACTCCAAGAAGAGCTAAACCCAAACATAAAACTACTGTTCAATCTCAGCCTTACTACAGGATATGTGCCCAAAGAGTGGCGTACAGCAACAGTGGTCCCGCTCCATAAAGGTGGTACCTCAATGGATCCTGGAAACTATCACCCCATAAGCCTGACTAGCTTGGTCTGGAAAGCTATGGAAAGGATCATCATTGACCTCATAAATAAAGATATTGGGGACCTACAGACACTGGATCCTACCCAGTTCGGCTTTGTTAAGGGCAGATCCTGCCTCTTAAACCTGGTTGATTTCTTTGAAACAGTCACCAAGGCCATTGACAAGGGGAAGGTGGTCCACACAGCCTACCTGGACCTCGCAAAAGCCTTCGATACAATACCCCACTCGGGCATTATAGATAAGCTCACCAGCTTAAATATAAACCCCTATGTCACTAGATGGATTGCAAATTGGCTCAAGGACAGAACCCACATGGTTAGAATTGCTGGAGCCATGTCAGACTCCAAACCAGTTACAAGTGGTGTCCCACAAGGCTCAGTCCTGGGACCTCTCTTGTTCGGTATATATTTCTCAGAGGTACAGGCCAACACGGAAGGACTGTGGCTGACCAAGTTCGCAGATGACAGCAAACTGGGTGCCATAATCGACTCTCCAGCCGACACAAGCATCCTCCAAAAGGGCCTCATAGAAACAGACAACTGGTGCCAGAGTCATGGCCTCAAGCTAAATGCCAAAAAGTGTATAGTCATCCCCTTTGGCAAAAACAAAGTGCCCACAAATTACCACATAGGTGGTAATCCATTAAGTACAGAAGAAGTAATTAGGGACCTGGGGACCCACGTTGATAGCAATCTCTCATTTGACAACCACGTGGCCAAAGTGGTTAGAAAAACATTTTATATAGCCCACCTAATCATGAAGGGATTCACATCTAGATCAGGGGACGTCATTGTGCCTCTTTACTCATCCCTCATCAGGCCCATAATTGAGTACAATGCCCCTTTTGGGATGTACCTTACCAGACACCTGCAGCAACTGGAAAGACCCCAAAAGTACCTCACCAAGCAGATCAAAGGGCTCAAACAGATGCCATATGCTGCCCGGTTAAAGAAACTCCAGCTCTACTCAGTGGCATACCGCCTGTTCAGAGGCGATCTGTGCCTGACGTATAAAGCCATGTCCAACCCGGAATTAATGGACATGCTGCACCTCAGAAAATCCAAATCCCATCGAGCTACGCGCTTTAGAGACTTGAACCTCAGCACTGAAATAAATAGGACATGCTGGAGGGACAGATTCATAACCCAGAGGCTCCCTTCACTCTGGAATAAAATCCCAGTCCAGGTTAGGCAGAGTCCCTCATTAACTCTCTTCAAGAGGAATCTTGTTGAGTGGATGGGAGATCGTAGGTTTACTCCGGCTATCACTTCTGTGTCACTGTTAGACAGAGGCACAGTATACTAACCTCGAAAAAGGGCATAGCAAAATAAATTTAAAATGGGTGGCGAAAGCCAAACACATTCTGGCTAGGCTTATAAATGCCCTAGGGCAGATAGCCTAGTATGAACCTATGAACCTATGAAAGTGAAAAATTCAGCGAAATTGAATTGTTGGAATAAATTATAATACTATGAGATATGCTGGATATTTATTAAGATGTAACTGCTGTTTATGTTAACTTGTAAATTTTAATGCCATGTTTCTTCTACAGTATGTATGTTAAATAAAAAATATCAATAGCAAAAAAGGAGTCTGGTAACTAGCCCACTTACCTAGTTATTGAATTGCAAATAAATAAGTAAGTAAACTGAATATGACAGGCAAGAATTGACTTTTTTACAAGACAGAATTTCTGATATATGGCACCTAGATTTTTTTCCTAAGGACTGAGATTTAATTTATTTATGTCATGTATAATCACATGTTTACATTGTCATAATTCAAAACTGTGAAAACCAAGTATTGTGAAGTAAGTACCATCTGGTGCTGCAGGTGTTAAGGGGATAATAGTTTTGCAGAAGAATTGATGATATCACTTTACTTAGTACAAGTCACATATCTATCAGCTGTTTCAGGAAAACCTGTCATCCACCAGCTCTACCAACCTGACTTAGCCACCCTGAACTACATATGATCCATGTTCAGGGCTAATAAGGAGATTGGATTTTCTGAGATAATAGACTGCTGGCAAGGAGTGTTTTCTCCTTAGGACCTGCCCCCTGCAAGTACCTATGCCATCTTAGGGAAAGGCAGGCAATAAACTGTACCAGTGTATCATCTATCTCTCCTTGGGAAACTCAACCAGTGTATCATCCATCTCTCCTTGGGAAACCCAACCACAGTCACCTTTGTCAACATCTCCCATGTTTCCCCAAGATCCACTGGGCATCAGTTGCAAATGTGTGTTCTAGAGCACTTGCCAATCCTCCCTACTTGTGCCATTAAGCTCCTGAGCTGCTATTCAAACTTCACTTGTCTGGGCTACAATTAAGGCTTTTTTTCCCTACACCACCAGAACAGGCACTTTTCAGTCATAGACTGGGGTCATGTTATTTTTGTTGACAACTTTTGCGGTATAAGTGAGGTATTGTTTGTAGGACTAATTCTCGTCTAATTTACTGTCCCAGCTTACATGTGTTCTCTCTATATGATTAGTGTGCTGCTGTTTTCTGGAAATGTGAATTGTTTTGAGGTGTGGTTGCTGATCTTTGAGAAATAATTCCTTCTCTGGTTTTACGGTGATATTAAAGTTAATGAAGTCACATAAAGACTGTGGTGCTACCTCCTCCATTAGAAGATGAGGCATTTTTGCAGTTTGGGTGTACTTGTGTATATTCAGTGATTTTAAAGCCTCATAGGCAGTTACTAGGCATGTGATCCAGGAGACCGCTAAAGAGCCTAGCCCAATTTCTCAACAGCCTTTGAACATATGGAAACATTTTATTAAAGATTGTACAAACTTTGTCAGCTGTAACTGAATACACTGTAAGATGTGAGTTCATTATGAAAATATAACAGCAGCTTTTCAGGTGTAACTCTGAAACAATGTAACAGTATTATACTGGTCTTCAATTTTATATATTCAGGATCTCATTATTATGACTAAGAAGCATTATGTTCAGTGAATTCTTGTCACATTGCTATGCCTGTAAACTTCACTGCAGTGTGCTCACCAGACTGGTTATGCAAACTGCATTATGTCCCACATTTGGAGAAATTTCAGGATGCTCGGTCATGGCATATGTATAAAAGCACAAGAAAGTTATGTGATTCTTGTGAAGTGATTGTTTTTGGCATTTTGGCAGTTGAGAGTGCATATATGTATGGGAGCAACAATTTAAAACCAGATAGTGCAGTCATTCATTATTTTTCTTTCTTTCTTTCTTTCTTTCTTTCTTTCTTTCTTTCTTTCTTTCTTTCTTTCTTTCTTTCCCATTCATCATAAATTAACATCAGAGATGCTGAAGTCATGAATTAATGGGCTCTGGACACATCTTGATTTAGGACCCTTCTCCACCTCTCCCTTGTCTATAAGCTTAATATTAACCTATGGAACTATAACATTGCACAAGATATTGCTAACATTAGCAGTTTATATTGTAAGTTGTATAAGTTTCCTTATCAATAATCAGTGACAGTTTTGGCTCACTTCCATAGTTTAGAGACAAAAACTGAAGAGAGGTGGTAACATTTAAACATGTAACATATAATAGTGGAAAACCTCCTGTGATGTTAATGGGGCCAATAGAAATTTTGTTCTTTATTGTGACCAAGGTTGCTATATCTGGATCATAGCATATGATGTGGAATGCCCTCTTAATCTAGTATAACAGTAGCCTTACTTGTCATAGTCCTAATGTTGAAGCTATGTTTGTTTGATAAGTGTTACAATGCCTCTGGTTCGGAATTGAGAGCACCACAAATTACAAGAGCACTGCAGAACTGAATATTACTTGGATTCCACGTTATTTTTTTCTTATATTTATTTGATTAAGTGCATAGGAGTATTTGTTTAAGTGGAACCATAAATATAATCACATACTGTACAAATATAAATTGCATGTGTCTGTGTGTGTGTGTGTGTGTGTGTGTGTGTGTGTGTGTGTGTGTGTGTGTGCGTGTGTGTGTGTGTGTGTGTGTGTGTGTGTGTGTGTGTGTGTGTGTGTGTGTGTGTTTATCTCCCTTTGCATTTTTGTCTCCTCTTACTATTCAGGTAACCACCTGAGATCGATTGCCTAGACCAAGGAATTCCAGCGCTTACTCACAGTATTCACTTGAGTAAATGCTCAAACTATAAGGATGTTTTTCTGTTTCAGATAAAGATACAAATGATGGCAAGACACTAGGCATATTTGTGGACAGTAGTAACAGTAAAAGCTTCCTAGAGAAGTGATACAGTCATTAGTTAAAACTTTTTTCTACAAAACAATCATATGCATGTGTGTGTAAGGGAAAGATCATATGAATTAATGTTTTTCTTAATGGGATTGTAACTAATTGCTTTTTGTGCAAGACTGCTTTGCAGCAGTGAATTTGCTCTTACACTACTGTTGTGTGATCTCAGAGAGCCGATATGTATAATTATTGAGGGAGTGGGAGTGCAGAAGGGGCTTGCTCTGTGAACAATGGCTTGGTCTGCTCCAGTGCTCTGTATGTGACAGCTCCAGTCTCTTTTCTTTCAGTGGCTCAAATTCAATTTTGCCAATCAGAGGCTTCCTGGAGCTCAAATCAGAAATTCTCAAGATGTGCCGGAGAGAGACTGGAATTTGTTTCATAGAGGAAGAGGGACATACCTCACAAATGTCCAGATTTGCACCTAATGTTTTTTGTCTGCTCCTCATAAAATTTGTGGTTTTCTGTCAAACAATTGGGGACTGAAGTCATGAAATGATGACAAATATTTGACTTTCTGGCTTCATATCCTTCAGAAAATGCATGACAACTCAAAACACGTTATCCTAGCAACATTCTAAGTTTATAAGAGTAATATTTAAGATCTGTCCCTATTTTGGGACCTTTGTCCTCCTATCATTTTTGGCTTTGTCCAGATTTCTTGAGCTAAGTGGTTGAGCGGTATGGATAGGGATTGGGAATGGAATTTGGCTCGTCATATCTAATGCCAAAAGACTTGAGTAACAGCTTCCATTTTGGATTTTCTTATGCTGCTGACATGAAAATTGAGAAATCCTTCAGTCTTTTTTGTTTATACTTACACAAACTCCACTCCACACACCTTCAGATAGAAACAACTCTGATCCAAAACAATACCAAAACAGCAAAATCTTCAGAAGTCAGGAATCGAAAAACAGGAACCAAAGTCAAATCCAAAAGCAAACTCTTTATTCTCCAGCGCCTCGGTGTAACCACCTTTCAAGAGTATACATTCTCACTGAAAGAATGGATATATATATATATACTCATAGCAATTAATTAAGCAATTAATTAAACAATTATGTTCAAAAAAATTTTAAAGCAGACACCTCCAGTTTATTTCATTATTCAGTCCACAGGGTGTCATTGTATTGTATTTCAAAATAAAAATACTCTCCTTATATTGTAAGTTCTATTTCAAAGCATTTTCATCATTACAAAGACATTCCACACTTTCTAAAACTGTTCCTGTTAAAAATGAAGCATCACTATTATGATAAACACTAAAATGTGTGGCAATAAATTTATTTTCCCTTTTATGTCTTATGTCTCTAATGTGCTCGCCTAACCTAATACGAAACTCTCTTTTAGTTTCACCTATATAATATAATCCACAGGGACAGTGTAAAGCATACACAACTCCCTTACTTCTACAGGTAAAACTATCTCTTACTGTGAACCTAATGTTGTTAATATAATTAAATGTTCTAACTATATTCCTACAAACACTGCATCTACTGCAACATCTTGTACCAAATTCACTTAGTGGTCTTGGTAAACAAAATTTTGGCATTACAAATTTACCATGTACCACCATATCTTTCAAATTTCTTCCCTTTTATAGGAGAATAAAGGTTTTGTGGCAAAATGTGCATCAACACCTTGTCTTTCACTAGAAATTTCCAAAATGTTCCACTACATCCTTTATGTCTCCACTTTTTACATTATATGTAGAGACAAAATAAATATCCTTACAAGTTTTATCACTGGTTGCCAGATGATATTTCTTATAATGGTGATATTCACCCTTATTACATTTATTCCTTACCATATTATTCTCCTTTTTACCTTCATAAGGGCATTTTCTAAAATATTCACACTGTACCCTCTTTTCAAAAACATATTATATGTGATATCCCATTCCCTTTGTAGATTTTCTTGTGTGTTACATAATCTGGATACCCTTGCCAATTCCCCATAAGGGAGAGCTTCCAAAGTATGTACAGGATGGCAACTAGATGCATGAAGGTATTGATTACCATCTATAAACTTCCTATGTATATTTGATATAATTTTACCATGTTCTGTACCCTCCAAAACAAGATCCAATAATATTACTTTGTTTCCCTTCTGTATTCCATCAAATTCTAACCCAAATGGGTTACCATGTAAGTCTGTCAAAAATTCATTAACTGAATCAAAACCACCATCACAAATAAAAATCAAGTCATCTATGTAACAAAAATAAAATAACACATTACATTTCATATAATTTAACTCAAATAGAAATTTCCTTTCAAAAAAATTCATAAACAAATTGGCATACATGGGGGCAAAAGCTGCCCCCATTGCTGTACCTTGTTTCTGCCGACACAAAACATCATTAAAAATAAAATAATTATTCTTTAAACAGAAATCCAACAAATCTACTATGAAATCAACAGAAGGGTTGTCTTTTAAAGAAGATCTCACTGCATTGAGTCCATCATCATGTCTAATAGAGGTATATAGACTTTGAACATCCATAACCAACCAATACATTTTGTTGTTCCAAGAAATAGAGGATATTTTGTTTAAAAATTCCATACTATCTTTGATGTAAACTGGAGATTTAACTACATATGGTAAAAATATTCTATGTAAAATCAAACCAGTGTTATGTAGGAAATAGTTGCAGGCTGAAATAATGGGTCGACCAGGGGGGTTATGTAAGTTTTTATGTATTTTTGGTAAACAAAAGAATACAGCTAGGTCCTTTTAATTGCTTAATTAATTGCTATGAGTATATATATATATATATATATATATATATCCATTCTTTCAGTGAGAATGTATACTCTTGAAAGGTGGTTACACCGAGGCGCTGGAGAATAAAGAGTTTGCTTTTGGATTTGACTTTGGTTCCTGTTTTTCGATTCCTGACTTCTTTTTTGTTTATACTACCTATAGATATAGGTAGGTAGGGGTGGACATATGTGCATGCGTGTGTGCATACGTGTCTGTGACTGTGTGTTGTTCACACTCAGCAATGCCTGTCATTAGAGTTTCAGATTTTTTTTTTGTGCAGAAAATGCACATCAGAAACATGCCAAAACAGCAACTAACAAAGCAAAACCAATTAAAAAAGGGAAACCAATTTCCTTTCCCAATCAGAAATAAAAATCAGGCCCTAGCATTATGGACAGATCTAGCTTGTCTGAATAGTACTTCTGTTAGGGAAATGTTTTCTGGTAAGCTAATGTGTCAAGCTGCAGTTAGCGGCAGCAGCAGGGTGTACTAGCCTTAGCCATAAACCTCACCCTGACTGAAATCTATCCATACACCTTATCCTACCATAGTCCTAACCCAGAAATACTCACACCAATATACATACAATAAATCCATCCCTTTACCTAACCCTTCCTCTAACCCTAAACCACACACAGTTATGCATGAACTAAATCTGACCCCTAGTTCACCCCCACACATACACATACCTTAAACCTATCCCCTTATCTAATCCCTTCTCTACCCCAAATCTACAGAGAGACACACACACACACACACACACACACACACACACACACACACACACACACACACACACACACACACACACACACACATATATTATCATCCACACAAAGTATTACTTTCACTCACAAACACACAGACACCAGGGAAGGCTGCACAGCTTTCTTCCTGTTCTTAGTCCTGCCACCACTCTAAAGCAGTTCAGAGACTTCCATTTACCTATCTGCTCTTAAATAAAGCAAATATGAAATTCATCAGTTAATATTTCCATCAGTGGTAATCAGCTGAAGTAATCTTTTAGGTGTGTGCTATACAGAGTGCTACTCCACTGTGTGAATAAGGGTCACTGTCTTTTCAGATAAACAACCATGCATAAGTTCACTTCTGATAAATAAATATAAGTCAGAAGAGCTTAACGGTAAATAAATGAATTTTACTTAATAATAAAGAAAGTAATGCAGTTACACAGTAATATAAGCATAGGTTGTCACAATGTAAAAGAAACGGTAATGACTATGGACAGGATGACAATGGAAAAACTAAACTCTAGATATCTAAGTTCTCATGCTAGCTTGCTACAAGAATACTGTCTCTACTATATATATATATATATATATATATATATATATATATATATATATATATATAGAGACAGAGAGAGAGAGAGAGAGAAAGAGAGATATATGTGTGTGTGTCTGGTACTCACAGATGGCTCCTCAGGCAGGACAAGCATCATCCTCAACATCATATTTTTCAGTTGTATGTAGTGTCCATCACATTGTATCAACAGGGAAACATATTGTAAACCATTTCATAATAGTTATAAAGATTTGTCAAATCACATCTTCATCAGTTTTATTTGGATTGAACTCCATTTGTGTCTTAAAGCTCATCAAGCCATTACATTCCACTGCTCTTTTATCCTTGTTTGCTATAACAGAAGAACGTGCCATGCTGTCTAGAGGATCAGCACATATCCATGTTCTGTAATGTGGACATGCACTGCAGAAAAGAAAGCAAGAGAGGAAGGGAAAATAAAACAAAGAAAATCAGAATACATTGTTGCATTCGCTCTCATAAGGGCTTCCATTAACCAAAGGTTAAAAATCTCACACTGACAAACTATTCTGTAAAAACTGCAAGAAAACCTCAACCAAGATAGAATTTTCACAGTGTGATATCTTAAACCTCCTGTAATGAAGGCCCATATAGGATATATGCAAATGACTCCTTAAGGACCTCAAGTATTTCAGCTGTATGGCTTCTGAATGCCCTTGAGCTTTTTTTTAAGTCTTTATGGATACATTCAGGCCAATAAAGCTAAATCCCAATAGATCTGGACAGTTATTTATTTATTTATTTATTTAACATTTGTTGACCGGGCTAGTCTAACTGGATATATGTCCATTTTCAGTAGAGGCCCGGGGAGAAAAGCTCCAAAAGAACAGACAATTTAAAACAAATCAAAGGTATTAGGCATATATTCTCTAACAATATATGTTCTCTAACTCTGAGCTGTTTGGCTGTTGTGCGACCTGCGCCTGGTACTGGATTTAAACCCAAATAGTATTACTAAGTGGACCCCACAAATCTACACCTCTACCTCAGCCCTCCAGGAAGACCTGAACCTCTGACTTGTCGAAAACTACTCTCCAAACCTGGTTTAGCCTTCCAACAAACTGTGGAATAGTATTACTAAGTGGACCCCACAAATCTACACCTCTACCTCAGCCCTCCAGGAAGACCTGAACCTCTGACTAGTCGAAAACTACTCTCCAAACCTGGTTTAGCCTTCCAACAAACTGTGGAATAGTATTACTAAGTGGACCCCACAAATCTACACCTCTACCTCAGCCCTCCAGGAAGACCTGAACCTCTGACTAGTCGAAAACTACTCTCCAAACCTGGTTTAGCCTTCCAACAAACTATGGAATAGTATTACTAAGTGGACCCCACAAATCTACACCTCTACCTCAGCCCTCCAGGAAGACCTGAACCTCTGACTAGTCGAAAACTACTCTCCAAACCTGGTTTAGCCTTCCAACAAACTGTGGAAGTATGTCTTTGATAAGTGTTTAAATACAAACTTTAACCAGTGTACCATACTCCAGCTACCTGCCCAGGACAGCCAGCAGCCAATATCACCAGTCCCTATCACCTTTCTAACCTAGACCCTCTTCCACCAGTCTCCTCTCACCATTTATATACCTTCTCTCTCTTTTAGCTGTAAACCTTCTGCTTTATTTCTACCACATTTACCCCATTCCCACCTGAATAACTGTGGTAATTCTCCGTCTGGCCACTAGGTGGCATACTTACTACTATCTGGTTTACTCCCTTTTGTCTTCTTTCCTAACTCCCCCAAATTGTTCTTTTTTCTTTTATGACTACCCTCTATACTTTCTCTTACATTCTGGTCCTGCCCATCACCCCTCTGTTTAACTCCTTTAACCCATATCTGTACATCACCATAGCTTTACCTTAATTATTCTTCACTATACATACACTTAGGCTACTTTTTACAAGGTTACACTACATATACACACAGACCTAGTTCAAACCTACCTGCTGCTTCCACACTTCACTGATTGTTTCTTGTCTGTACCACACAAAAGTAATTTTTTGTCTACCCTCCGTTAAGCCTCCGGCTCACTCCGCTCCCCTCCCTGCCCCCAAATCCCCCCCGCCCCAGCACCTCTACATTTATCCCCCACAAAGACACACCCCTCTTACTTCACAACCAATCACACTGTAGACCCACCCTCTTACTTCACAACCAATCACAGTCTAGACCCATCCAACCCACCTCTACTATCTTCAAATTGTTTCCTTCTAAGACACACCCCTCATTTATCTCAATCAATCATATTATACACTTCATCCACACCTCCTTCTATATAGCTGTTTCCTTTCCCACTCCCTGACCAAACTTTCCCTTATTAAATTTCTAACATCCCTGCACAGGCCTTCTTAACATGCCTAAGTATACTCAACATCTCCTTTTAATAACTTTCCTAACTATTCTAACCTCTACCTATCTTTTAACCTTCTATGAACTACCCCTATCCATTACACTTATAATCCCAAACAAACATACCCAAACATCTCCACCAACCTTATCTATAAACTATCTCAATACCATCCACACAACCTCCTTTCTTCAACCTAAGTACCACCGCCTTTCTCACATAAAATATCTTATCTACCACCTTAAAAAATTTCCTTACTACTACTGCAAACACCCTCAACTCTTTAACCCTATAATATCTTGCTCATTAATAGATGGAGATATTCATCCAAACCCTGGTCCAAACCCCTCCCCAATTCCCTCTAAATGCCACCCACTTATTAGAAATAGTACACCATCTACTAAACCTCCCAAATCACTATCTAATGCCCAACTAAACATACGAAGCATTTGTAATAAAATAGCACAAATTCATGCCCTACTAGAAGTTCAACAATTTGATATTCTCTGTCTAACAGAAACATGGCTTAAACCTATAATTAATGACAAAGAGGTTATTCCTCCAGGCTACAACATCCTAAGACAGGACCGCTTAAACAAAAAAGGTGGTGGGGTTGCTATTCTCTATAGAACAGGACTGCAGATTAGTAGAACAAATCATAACCTCTCATTTGACACTGCTATTGAAATAATTATTACAAAACTGCAACTCAACCCACAAAAAACATTAAATATTGTCTGTACCTATCTTCCCCCAGGAAAGAATACAACCATATTAGAAGACCTTCTAAACTGGCTCTCACTAAATCACCCTCAAGAGAATATACTCTTAGGGGATTTTAACATTGACTGGAACTTATGTAAACAGACTAATCCATCCACCCTTATTAACCTACATGGTTTCTCTCAAATAATCAACCTCCCAACTAGAATAAACAAACTTAACAACAAAGAAAGTATACTTGACTGGATATTAACAAATAGTCCTCAGCAAAAATATACAACAGGAACTCTCCCAGATGACCTCAGTGATCACTCCCTCACTTATATTATTAGGCAAAAAACCAGCACTACTGTCCCTATCCAAGTCAGATCATTCCGTAGTAAGAAATATTTTGACCTCAACCAGTTTCAAAATGAACTCATGCAAGTTAACTGGTCACCTCTTAAATCTCTCCCAATAGATGAAGCAGTTAGTCACTTTAATAATACTTTTCTCACTATCCTGGAACACCATGCCCCAATGCGCTCTATGCGTGTCAAATCTAAAACAGCCCAATGGCTCTCAAATAACACTAAGAAACTTATCTTAAATAGGAACAAGGCCTGGGCTAAATGGCGAACTACAAAAAGCCAAAATGATAATGTCACTTTTAGACAACAGAGAAATATGACAAAGAAAGCCATCATACAAGATAAAAAGAATTTTTATACTCAGCTTCAGCAATCTTCACCACACCAACCACATAAATTTTGGTCCTCTATCAATAAACTATTATCCCTGGTAAAGTTGCCACACCAAACCCTTCTGGCTCTGACCCCGACTCCCCCTTACAAACAGCCAATGCCTTCAACACTTTCTTCACTTCAGCCATACTAAACCTAGCTAATCAACAAAACCCAGACACCTCCAAACTATTTACACCTAGCTCTATTCCCCCCCATTTCACCTTAAACCCATACCTACCTCTCAAATACTGTCCTTACTATATAAACTAAAACCTACAACCCCCTCTGCTGACCAATTACCAGCTGAATACCTCCAACTAGCTGCAAAAGCCTTAGCATACCCCATCTCTATACTTATTAATAGGACAATAAAAGAAAGTTCAATTCCATCAGTCTGGAAAATCTCTTATATTATCCCTCTTTTTAAAGGAGGTGACTCTACTGAGTATTCTAACTACCGCCCAATAGCACTACTATCTCCACTTGCAAAAATTATGGAAAAGTGTATCCACAAACAGTTACTAAATCACCTACTAGACCACAAACTCCTGGCTAATTGCCAACATGGGTTTCGACCATACCATAGTACTAGTACAGCCTTACTATCCTTCATTGACTCAATTAATAAAAACCGTAACAATAATACTCCTTCTTCAGCATTCTTCGTAGACCTGTCCAAAGCCTTCGACATGGTAAATCACCAGCTTCTTCTCCATCGTTTAAAATCTTTCTCTCTAGATAATCTTGCCTTATGCTGGTTTACATCTTACCTAGACAACCGCAAACAAGCAGTTCTATGGGACAACCAACTCTCTGATCTTCTCCCCACCACTATAGGAGTCCCTCAGGGCTCTATTTTAGGTCCACTCTTGTTTTCCATTTTCATTAATGAACTTCATCTAGCTACTCCACAAACAACTTGTATTCAATATGCAGATGATACTACCATCATTTGTGCAGCCTCAACACAGTCAGAACTTCACTCTCTCACACAAAAAACCTTCTCAACTATAGAACAATGGTTCTCTAATCATTGCCTTCTCCTTAGCCCCAAGAAAACCAAACTCTTGCTTTTTTCACCCACCCACTTGTCTACCTCTATCCATTTCACACTAATATCTGATAATGGAACCATTATCACTCCTGACCAAACAACAAAACTCTTGGGTATCACTATTGATAATCAATTAAAATTTGACAATCATATTAATCTTACAATAAAATCAACCAACAGAAAACTAGGCTCTCTCTATAGAATCAAATCTTTTCTTACTCCTGAAGCCAAAACTACCATAGCCAGAACTCACTTAATCTCAACTCTTTTATATGCTTCCTCCATATACACAAATCTCTCTAAACATAATCTTAGCAAACTTACTTCATCATATAATAATATTGCCAGATTTGCAACTGCCTCTCCATATAGAACTCATCATTGTTTAAATCTCAAAAAGCTTGGGTGGCTGGAACTACCACACCTCATACAATACTATCAACTCACTATTGCCCATAATGCCCTACATCACCCTGAAAACACCCCAATACTCTCCTTCCTCATAACACCCTATAACAATCAGAGGCATCTATGCTCCACCAACAAAATACTAGTCCAAACATCCCGATCCAAAAACTCAGCAGGTGACTCCACATTTTCCAACTCAGTTGGCAAAATATGGAACAAGTTACCACAGGAACTCACATCCCTAACATCACTCTCCCAATTTCAAACTAAACTAAAATCCTTCCTAAATATCCACTGGCTATGCTCTTGTCACAACCCAGGTTAGCTCTCTTTTTTCCATCATTATCTGTCTCCTTAACATCCTTTCTTTTTCTTCTCTTCTACTTACTCTAACTAATTATTAAATATTCTTTATCCTTTCTCTCTCTTTACCATCCTAGGTTTTTCATTTTACTCAAAATTTAATTCAACCTGTTTCAAAGTTATTGCATATGTTTTTTTTTTCCTCTATTTTTGTATATTGATGTATATCTTGAAATTGTTTAGTAGTATGTAGTGGAGCTTTTCTCCCCGGGCCTCCACTGAAAATGGACATATATCCAGTTGGACTAGCCCGGTAAACAAATGTAAAATAAAATAAAAATAAAAATAAAATAAATATGGACAAGAAGAAATACATAATAGTTTACAAATGTTAACAACAGCTAAAATAAAAGGAAAATCTCATTCCTTTAATTCTATACAAAAAATACATTTTTTTTAAGAGAGTGCAAGGAAATAGGGAGGAGAGTAGCAGTGGAACAAAAAGACAAAAGGAAAGAGGAGAGAGAAATACAGAGAGGTTTGGTAAAAGTAAGGTAAGAAGGAGAAGTAAAATCTAATATGAGAAGCAAGGAGAAGCAAGGAGAAAGAATGCATGTTTAAGCCTTTTATTGACCTCATCAGTATAACATAAGTATGGTGGATGGTTTGGCTATACTTTGGAAGTAGCTCTTTAAACCTTGCTGAATTCCATAACTGGTAAGGTGTCTGCTAAATATCCCAACCAACATCCAAACCAAAAGGTAAAAAGGTTACATTGTTTAGAGGATCAGCACATTTCCATGGGGTTGGGGGTTGGTATAATGGTTAAGGTGCTTACCTCACAAACACAAAGTACACAGTTTGATTCTCATCCTTGGAAAGGAAGCTGGCTAGGCTTTAAATGGCCCTCAAGGGCAGCTAGCAAAAAAAAAAAAAAAAATAAAATAAAACAAAGAAAAGAATGAGAATAGAGAATCCATTGTTGCATTCACTGTTATAATGGCTTCCATTAGACTGGCACTTTGTAAATCTATATTTAAATAAAAGTAAAAACGTCACACAGGCAAACAATTTTGTAAACACTGCAAGAAAAACCGTACCAAGCTACAGTTTTTAGTGCATGATACTTTAAAACCTCCTGCAATGGAAGCCTAAGGGATCTATGAAAATGACCCCTTAAAAACATCAAGTCTTTCAGCTACGTGGCTTCTGCATGTCCATGACCTTTTACATTTTAAGTCTTTATGGATGCATTCAGGCCAGTAAAGCCAAACCACACGTATTTGTGCTATGTATCTATAGATTCACACTGTATGAACTGAAGATGAATTTTTATTTGGTTAATATGTCATTCTTCTGTATTAAGCTTTTTTATAACTTTATTTTACTGTAACCATATTATGTCAATGTGGAGCTTTTCTCTCTCAGCCTCTTGTGAAAATTAGATGTTATCCTAGTCAAACTTTCCTGTTAAATGTTTTTATTGTTTCCTAAGTACTTATTTGATGCTCTGGGAGTATACTTGCTTAATATATGCTAACTCTATAGTTGCACAATCACAGGAGAAGGAAAAAATCCCCTTAAAAGTGATAAAAATAGCTTACACAGCTGTAATCTCACAGCAGAGCTGAAGGGTCATTCAATGAGATGTGAGTTAAATGAGTTTGGTTCTGTCAGTTTCCATTTCAGGAATTATCATTTGATAAACAGTAGAGCTGAAATTTTGACCTGAGCCCACAAGCCAGTCCCTAATATCAACTAAGGCCTATATTAGTGTGCTGGTTTTAATCCTTTGACTAGAACTGTATCTGTAATTGACCTGACAACTGACACTGGTTGTAATCATTAAATGAATTCAGTTATTGTGATTATTGGAACAAATGTTAATGTTCCTCTGTCTACCAGCAGTGATGTTTATCCTGTCTGTTGAAGGAAGAAGCAGGACTGTTTCTGTTCTGTCTTTTCCATACTTTCATGAGCACAATCAGCACATCTGCTGGCTGCAGCATGGGCTGGCATTAACAACAATGCTTGGAACAACTATAACCTTTCCTAAGGGAAAGGTCACAAATGTTGGTTCTTGCCTGAGTTCCTGTCCAGCACAAAAGTATCCAGGAGGCATGAAAACCCTAATAATACTTAAATAGTAAGGCTGTTAATCACATTAAAGAAACTTTAATAGGCAAAGCAAACTTAGAACTTTCAGAAGAATCATATTTGAAAGATGTCAAAGATGAAGACAGAAGAAATGATACCTGGTAAGAAGTAGAAGCTTCTGATGCCAAGGACATATCTTTTGACACTATAATCCTTCCCCCAAGCCTAGTTGAATTCTGTGCACTTTTTCCAAGAAACCGTCAAATTAGATTCTCCAAAGCAAAAAAGTTATCATGACACTCACTTATTACTAAATATCCACTACAACAGCATTTGAAGTGGTTTGAGTAAATGATCTCTGATTATAGACAGGAAAAAATGGGTTCCTATCACGTAGTCGAACTTTTACAAGTTCGAACCACATATGGTCAAGACCATACATTCGAATTTGCAAAAGTCCAAGCGTTTGAATGGAAATCTCCATAAGTGAAGGTTTCCATTCACTTCAATGTGGTGCGATCTCGGATTTGGTATATTTAAGTAGCGGGGGGTGTGGGGTGCAGGCGGGCTTGCTCCCCTCACTTACAACACTTTATTATTTTGTTCGTTCTTTTTTTATTTATTTTTTTTTTACGTAGTCGAAGTTCTGAAACTTTGAAATTACTGGTTCGACCATTAGGTGTTCGAAGTTATGGAACTTTGACTATCTGATATAGACCCGAAAAAACAAAGCAAATGGAATACACGTATGAACGAACAGAATAATACAATTAAAGAATATAAGGAAGTATTAAAATAAGCAAGAAGTCCTGAAAGTAAATATTCCTAAGATAAAAAAATTAAATAAACCAACCACTACTGACAAAAGAAAAATCAGTCAGCAAGCAGAATACTGAAGTGTGACAAAAAATGGTCATGCCACTGTCTCTTGCAGGCTGTTTAGGGCTTCTATGGCAAACTTCATCAAAAAGGACCTGAAACAATTCATGAATATGTAAGAGAATCAGTCCAGACCAGCATGCTAAACTAAGCAGATATCCCTTATGTTGGGGTTTACTGTGCAGATGACTGTCATAAATAAAGGTTTTCTCTTCCATAAATCACACAGATATGAATGGAACTGCATCTCGGGGCTACTTTTAAATTATATCAGTATACTAGGAATGCAGATACTTCTGTTTAAGTTCTCTAAGTCTTTTGAATTTCTAATACCATGATGGGAATGGATCCCATTCCTAAGTCAAAGTATGATTAAAGTTCATGAAATTAGTATCGTTTCAGTCTTTTATGTTAGCCAAAAGTGCTCTTCGCAGCACCCATAATGTGCCCAGAACTGACTCCTGCAGTTCATATGGAGTTACATTTTTTTGATAGCATATCTAAATAAAACTGTAAATTTTTTTTTTTTAATGAAACCCATTGCATCTACTGCTATTGGAACTATCTGGGTATCCTTCTTCCACATTGCCTTCATTCCTGCCTGCATATCCTGATATTTTATAACGTTGTGTCTCCCTGTACATAAGACACTATAATTACTGGCAATTTTAATGACACGTTACTTTTGTCTTCTTTCATGGATTTTTTTTTAACTGTTGCTAGTGGTTGATTCCATGTGATATAAATTTCATAATTCTCTATAATCCTTTACTGTTCCTGTTTCCAATGCTTCTCAGCTAGTTAAGTATTGTAATGCTTGCACAATCCCCAGTGCAATAGTCTTGCTGCATTATTATGCCTTTCAGTATAATTGCCCTCTGCCATTAGTATATTATTCACAGCAACAAGATGTATGACTGTTATATTAGGCTAACAGGAGGTGTAAGGGGAATTAGGTTTAGGGAGTGATCTGGAATGGGGATAAGGGGAATGTAGCCTTAAGGACTGATCAGCACTTCAGAGTTAGGGTGGGTGACAGGGATTTTAGGGCTAGACACTAGATGGGAGTTTTTTTTTGTTAGGATAAGGGTTCTGGTAGGGGTAGTTAACATTATGGGAGATGAGTTAGTGGGAATTAGAGCACTAATGAGTGACTGGTAGCGAGGATGTATGTCTTGAGCAAATATGTCTCAAGCATATGTAGTAGACCCTGGTATAGTAGCGACCTTACTTGCTGATGTTGGAGATAAATTTTAGGGTGTTAGTGGTATATGTGGATCAAAGATGACAATACGTTATATTTCTAGGGCATTACAATACTGAATATTACCTGGTTTCTAAGTTAGAAAACATTATTTTTCTTACACTTTACTTCAATCCTTAGGTCACAGAAGTCCTTGTTTGAGTAGAACTGTAAACATATAGGAGTCCTTGTATGAGTGGAACCATAAACACGATCATATACTATACCAGTATAATTTGTGCTCATGTTTTCTAGGTGTTTATGTGTATGGTTCTAATTGCTGACCCATGATTCTCGCCCATAAATAGTAATCTTTTCTTTTAGTTTTTATCTTCATTATCAACATGCTTTATAATTATGGAGATGATTATAATAATTGTTATTAGTTATGAAGGTGTGTGTGTATGTATTTGCTCATTTTGATTGTTTTATTGAGTGTACTCAGTTTTTATTTGTAAACAGTTTTTGCAAAGAACTGTAATACACATAATTTTTTTAACAAATTTGTAACTGGAAAAAGGGGAAACTTACCCATGCCTGCAATGTGGTAAATAGCTGCATATGTATCATTATACTCTGTGTGTGTATGTATGTGTCATAGCTTTCAAATTTTACCACCAGAGTTATGCACAAAGAAGAAATAATCAGGGAAAAGTCCCCATATTAGGTACTCTTACTGGTGCTATTAACTCATTAAAAAATGGGCGACCTGTACATCACCACTCTGATTGTAGAAAGAATGTTCTCCAGCAGGGTGTTAATATATAGGTAATACTTGCTGATAAATGAATCCAGTGCTTCATGGCAGCATATTAAACTGCTGTGGAGCTTGGACTGTAACAGAGAAAATGACTGCCATCATTTTACGTTCGCTAAGCAGTGCTTTCACTGCTTAGCAAGTGTAAATTTAACACAAACAAAAAAGATGGAAAAAAAACAAAGAGATAGAGAGAGAGAGAGAGAGAGAGAGTGTGTGTGTGTGTGTGTGTGTGTGTGTGTGTGTGTGTGTGTGTGTGTGTGTGTGTGTGTGTGTGTGTGCGTGAAAGTGAGAATGAGATTGATTGAGCCATTATTTTAACACTTGCTAAGCAGTGCATTTGCTGTTTAGCAAGTGTAAAATTAAAACAAATGGATAATTAAAAAAATAGGAGTGTGTGTGTCTGTGTGTGGGTGTGTGTGTGTGTGTGTGTATGTCTATGTGTGCGCGTGTGTGTGCGTGTGCACGCGCATGTAATAGTCTGTTTGTGTTTGTCTGTGGGTGTGAGTGTATGGGTGCTTGCATGCATGACAGTGAAGTGTGTGTGTGTGTGTGTGTGTGTGTGTGTGTGTGTGTGTGTGTGTGTGTGTGTGTGTGTGTGTATGAGAAAGAGAGAGAGAATGAGAGATAGAGCAGTGGATGCAACTCATTTAAAATTAGGAGGTATGCATACCTCTCTACCTCTTAGCTCAAAAAATCCAGATGAAGCCTAAAATAGTGGGACAAAGGCTCAAAAATAGGGACAGATTTTAAATATTGCTCTTATATAATTAGAATTTTGCATTTTCTTGATGATATGAAGCTCATATCTGTCATCCTATCTGTCAAGTGTACCTCACTATGGGGAACGTACCTCATTTAGGGTCTTAAAAAGGTCACGTTCCTCGAAGTTCCACATTGAAAGAGTCTGCCACACATTCATTGTTAGAAAATTTTTTAACTCACCTCCATGACAAATAGAAATAAATCATATTATTTCATTTAAAGATCTTTTTTATAAGTAAAACCAGCATATTTTTACCATCATATGACCTTCCTAGTTGAAGTTGTTAGTAAGCCATTACTACAAGTTCCACATTTTGCCCATTTGTTCCACATTATGAGTACAAGTGTTCCTCATTTTGGAGATGGAAGGTTGGGAGTTATGCCTGTCATCTCAAAGACACACCTGATTTTGACTCAAATTTTAGCTTTGCCTGCCTTAATCGTTTTAAAACTAGTGACCTTTGGAGAAAAGGTAGTGAATTACATTTAGGTTTACAGATTTGTACTAGGCTAACTGCCCTTGTGAGCCATTTTAAGCCTAGCCAATTATCCCTTGTGAGACTTAAATCCTGTACCTTGTGTTTGTAAGGCAAACACCTTAACCATTAGACCACCATCCCACTTAATAAAACAAGAGAGCAAATAAAGTTACAGAGTTTTTCACATCAGAAAATGTATACTAATTCACATACTCTTATTCTGTCAATGTCTTAAGTTAACAGAACAACTATTTTAGGTGTCTCTGATTACTTTTGGATTTGTCCCTGATTAGCTGATTCATCAGGAAGAAAACTGGACCAAAGCCACACCCCTTGTACCACCCATGGCCCCACCCACCACTGCCCATGTCCACCTACTTCCACACCCATTTTATGATGAAAAATACCAGATAGGTGGCATGCCTAACTAAGAGCTATGAGATTGTCTGAAACTCAAATGTAACTCATTATTCAGTGACTTCAACCCCCAGTGATTTGCCAGCACACACTACAGCAAGTTATAAACAGTAGACTGAGGAACTATTTTACATAAAAAATACATATACGAATGGCTGAAATTTCGAAGACCATATGGTTGAGACCATATGATTGATATTTCAGAAGATCGATCTTCTGAAATGGTAACAAAAAAACAAACAAATAAAAGAAGACATTACTGCAGGGGGTCAAGCCCCCTACACCCCCCTATGTAGGGGGCTGCAACCCCCACACCCTCCTCTACATAAATATACTAACTCTGAGATTGTGCTACATCAGGGAATAGGAACATTTCCCATTTTGCGCTGTATTGTCAGTGTGGCACGATCTCGGAGTTGGTATATTTAAGTAAGGGGGTGTGCAGGGGGGCTTGCCCCCCCTGCAGTAACGTCTTCTTTTATTTTTTTATTTATTTATTTTTTAAGATTCTGAAATATCGATCATATGGTCTCGACCATATGGTCTTTGATATTTCAGCCATTCGATCTTCTGAAGTGTAACTATATATATATATATATATATATATATATATATATATATATATATACGGGTATAGTAATGAAAAGAAAAACAAAAACAAATATAAAACAATTTAACAGATATCCCATTCTCTAAGTGCAATAATGCCCTCCAGGGTGTGTGCTATTGTGTGTGTAGATAATGCCTTTCCAGGAGTGTAGAGGTCCTCTACATGCAGAGCCAGGCCTCAGAACACTCCTGAGTGGGCATTATTTATACAATAACACACATGGCATTATTGCTTGCATAATTTCCAAATATAGGAAGTATGGAACAAATATTTGAGAACAAATTACAGGTGTCACCCCAAATTCAGGAGAGCTGAGAAGCACTTATGGGTATGTATTGGACCTTTATGGTTTTCAATAAATAAATTAAATATATACATATGCAAACACAAACACATGCACACACGTGCACACACACACACACACACACACACACACACACACACACACACACACACACACACACACACACACACACACACACACAAACACACACACACACACACAGAAAAGTAGCAAGGTTTCAGTAACAAGATGGAAGAGGGTTCCTATGATATTTAGTATCTTCACAGAAAGCCAGTTGTAAATCTTCCCCCTCTGACTGTCTTTTTGTGTTGCAGCTGATGGAATGGTAGATACTATGGCCTATGCTGAGACATATTTGGGTAGGAAAATGTTTTGTTATTAAATGATTTAGATCTAAACTGGCTGAAAACTGTATTATGAGTTACAACTGACCTAAGTAATACATTTTTGTATGTTAATAAGACAGTACATAACATACCCAGATTCCCATTAGTAGTTTTCCCTGCTGGTAGATATGGCAAGGCCAGAAAAATGACACATTGATTTCATCCACAAAAGACTGAAAGAAAAGAATGTTTGCTTTTCTTTGGCCATTTTTTGGAAAATAGATAATGCTATTTTTATTGGCTTTGCTCTGTGTTCTTACAGTTATCCATAATGGTTTTAATAGTTGTGAGAGAAGTAATGTGCTTGATATGTAAAGTCAGCCTACTTCACAAATGTGGAATGCATTGGGTAAGGTACTTGTCATGTGATCTGGTACTGTTGCTGTTTTAACTGGTTTTATTGTGGTGAAGGTGTTCCTAGAGTGAGAGGTCATTCATAGCATGGGAACTGAAGTGGACATGACTCCCCCCCCCAGGAATCTATAGGACACTTTGTAGAGGGACAAGTATTTTAGTCTGTCAGAGTGGCTAGGTGTACTAGGAACTGTGATATTTTCAGTGAGGAAGCATTGAAGTATTTTGACTTACTTTCAGTACTTTGTGAGGTACGCTCCAATGGGGACATTGTTTTCAGTGATGGGCCTAATAAAGGATGAATACAGTAAGGGTATAACTTCTTTGAATCTTGAGGAGATACTACAAAGGGTAAATTAAGAAAGGTAGAAGGATTTCACAACAGCCAAAGAAGCATGGTGGTTAAATGAGAATCTGTCAGCAATATTGAGACCCATATACCTGGTGACTGTGCTGGACTGACATATATGTATGGTAAGGGTAGTGATACAAGCTTTACCAATATAAACTGTGCTGCATTCAGGGCATTGATGGTAAGCCCATGATTAACACCAAGCATTTGTTTGGTGTTGTCCTTGCTGGAGATTTTGAATATGAAAACAGGATTTGATAACTACACCCATTTTACATCATCATCATCATCATCAGACTTCATGCCAGGGAAGTACACACACACACACACACACACACACACACACACATATATATATATATATATATATATATATATATATATATATATATATATATATATATATATATATATATATATATATATATATATACATATCACATATATGGGTATATGCCATCCTTCATCCCATGTGGGAAGATTCACCCCTATCTCCAAACTTATATACAGACATCTCCAAATTACACTACAGTGAAAGAAATGGGAAAATCCGGGAAGTGCACTAACAAGTCACACAGTACAGCACACTGTAATAGCAAACTGCAATATCACTTATGCATCTTTAAGAAAACTTACTATAGTGGTGATCAACAAATCTTTTTACACTGTACAAGATCATTTTTTCTTTCTTTTTTTTTTTAGTTTTCCTAGTTTAGATAAGTTGAGTTTCAATAAACAAAATACTCCTCTCTCTCTCTCTCTCTCTGTATATATAATATATATTTTATATATATATATATATATATATATATATATATATATATATATATATATATATAGATAGATATATATATATATATACATACACACACACACACACACACACACACACACACACACACACACACACACACACACACACACACACACACACACACACATATCTATCTATTGGTGTGTGTGTGTGTGTGTGTGTGTGTGTGTGTGTGTGTGTGTGTGAGTATACATGTGTATGTATATATAAATGTATACATACACACGTATGTATGTATATATAAATGTATATCAAAGGGAAGGGGGCTCAGGTTAGAGCTGATAACACTTTTTTCTTACTAGAGCAAACAACTCTAACTTTAACTGTATGGTTTCTTTCAAAGCTAATTACCAATCCAGCAAGCTACATGCATTAATGTTTAATTGGGAGAGTTTTTAATAATCACAGCATGGGATGTAGTCTCAGTGACCTAGAAAAGGTCCAGGTAAGCAGCATAGACTGTATGCCAACCATCTGTGGCCTCTCTAACCCTTTCAAGGAACTCAGTCTGGTTAAGCAGACATGATTTGCCAGTTACAAAGCCAAACTGTTTAACATCCAGGGATATCAGATCACCTATTTCATTGTTTATTGCTTTAAGTAAATGCACTCGCTAGTCTTGCAAATATTTCTCGAAAGACTAATAAACCTGTGACTCTGAGGGTGTGTAGAGGACAGCCTTTGTGCAAGGGCAACATCACAGCTGTTCTTCATACCTTGGAGATATAACTCCTAGAGAGCCTCAGGCTGAAGAGCTGATGGAAGGGTTTGTGAAATGGGACTTAATGCTTCTCAACAGATAAGTCAATTTTTTTCTGCTTGAGAGTGGGAATTTCAGATGTGGGTCATCAGCTTTGGCTGAAGGGGAAAACTTCTATTACCTGTAATTATGAATAAGCTTTTTGTTAGGCATAGTTATGCTGTTATTACAGTTACTTTTCCAACTTGTGAGTTTAGTTTGTTCTGTTTTTTCCCTGGTAAAGTACTTGCCCACTAGATAACCATATGGAAACTCAGTTATCTATAAACTGCTACCCTTGTCCACTGTTATACTCTGTGTGCATAATTGACATCTGCTGCACACTTGGTACAAGTATTAGCTTGCAAACTTCATGGCAATATACCAGGTATGTAGTCTGGAAGACCACTGAGAAGTCTAGCTAGCTAAACTGAGAAAACTCAAATGAGGTAAGTTCCATGATCAAGTCACGTCCAGTGCAATTTCAAAATTATGTTGCTATGTTTCATCTCGGTCTTCACAAAAATACAGAGCTTCTGCGATTTTTGACATTAACTACATTTAGCAAACATTTTGTGCTTGCTAAATAAAATCTATAGAAATAATGGCTACATGTTCACAAAATGTTATAATTTATCACAAAGAAAGCCATAATAAGTAAGCTTTTAAGTGATTTACTACAAACTTGGTTTCATCATTGTTGGCTACAGTTAGAGTTCAATAGTCACTTGAAAACTTTTCAGTGAGTTAGGGTGTATGGCCAAGATGGTGAGCAGTTAACAGCACTTTTTTTTAGCTCTCCTTCATTTTAACATCTCTGACAGGATTTTTACAAAAAATTCAAATAGAATGTTTCAAAACCTAATGAGTTTATACTTGAACATCTGAAAGATTTACTACAAAAAACCGTACAAGTTTGAAACTCTTTTTGCTTTTTCATGTCAAGTAAACTAAAAAGAACTGATTATCTCAGAATGAGGCACTCTAAGCCCAATGTACAGGACAGTACTATGAAAAAAAGATATACAGGCTATTCTAAGTAACATCAGTGAGTTATCTGTAAAGACAGATAAATTAGAAAGCAAACTGGACAATTTTAAAGTGGAATGTAAAAAACAACTTGAAGTGCTGAGTGAATCTCTTAAACAACGATCATCACAAATTACGAGTATAGAAGAGGCAGTGTCTGTTTTTGATGGAAGATTACTTGAAAATGAGAATAAACTGCATTTCTTCTGAAACAAAACAATGTATTCTGGAAAAAATAGTAGACTTAGAGAGCAGATTTAGAAGGAATAGCATCAGGATTTATGGGAGTCCTGACAAAGAGGAGGGAGACAGTATGATTCGATTCCTTAATATCTGGCTGCCTAAAACTTTGAACCTGCCTGAAGCTTTTTCTTTTGGCATCAAAAGGGAACATAGATCACTTTCTAACAACACATTCACCAAGGTCAGTGATGGTAAGATTTTTCTCAAGTCAAGATAAGGATTTAGTCTTAAAGTTGTATGGACTAATTATTCAGTTAAAATTAAATAAAATACTATAAGAGTTGACAATGACTATTCAACATTAGTGATTTTTCACTACTTCAAATGGCTACTAGTTCCCTTTTTAAAATGTTAGAGTTTGATTCCTTTAGCTATATATGAAATGAAAGCCTCTTATTTTCATTTAGCATTTAAAAGGTTAAACTATTCATTTTATTAAAAGTTAATCATTAGTATGATGAAACATATGTTAAGTGGCACCTTTCTGATATCTTGGCATAGTTGAGTAATATACTATTAGGTATAATACAAGATGCTACTGATAGTATACTTAACATGCAATAGCACCCAGGAAGGACATGCTATGTTATAAACAAAATATAAAACATATAGCTTTTTACATATATAAAAGTTGCTAATGGAATGATATCAAACAGAGTAACATTCACACGTTTCCAAGTTAAACCCGGATCACACTTAACTGTCATTCTTTCAATGTAAGTTTATATGCTATGGCTCCTTTAAAAATGACAGTCTGCTTTATGTCATACAAATAATGCTTGCTGAATCATTAAAAGCTTTTTTTTTTTTTTTTTTTTTTTTTTTTTTGAGTGCAGTGGCTTTTTAGTGGTTGGGATACTTTTAGATGGTTCTTGTTTTTTTGGTGGTTTGGAGGGAGTTTGAAGGATTCATGTGTGGAATGGAGGTGGCTTGAATTCACTTGTGAGCATTTTTGTGTGAATTGTAAAAGATGGACTGTTCATTTTAAAGCCCTTATCAAGAAAGCCAGCTTGAAACAACTTAGAGTCATGAGCACTTTTGTGATACTGTGGGAATTCTGAAAATTCTAAGAACTCTCCAGGTTACTTCTTCCTGTCTAAAAGTAAATAACCATATTTAGATTTTGAATCATATGCTAAGATATTGATGAATGCAAGTTAGATAAGCAAAAGACAGTGAATTGCATTCTAAACCACTGTCAGTTATTAAATGAGTTTGAATGCTTGCAGTATACCAAAAGGATAGTTTATATACTAGCCTATATAATTACACTTCTGGTAAAATGTTAAAGATTGTTTTTCTCTGTTATTGTCGCTTTTTAATGATAACAAAACTTAATATCTCAGAACAATTTATTATGGAAAGTTTGAATCTTAAAAGGGAATATTTTTCAGATGTTTGTTCAGATACTATTAGACATAACATTTAAGGAAAAATAGAACTGATTCTAACAGTAGTACTAGATTAAAGAGTATCAAGTGTATAAGGGTAAATATAAATGTTCTTTTATATGGTATTCTGCACTTGGATTATAGCTAAAATATAAAACCTAGGCATATAGTAATAGTAAAAGACATAGTATACAAACAGAAATAAGAAGAGATCAGTATAAGGACATATCTATATAGGTAAACAATATAAATATGTCTATAAGGGTGAAAGGTTGGCATCATGGTTAAGGTGTTCACTATATAGGCACAAAGTGTACGGTTTAATTCTCACATGGGGTAGTTGGCTGGGCTTGGAATGGCCCACAAGGACAGTTAGCCTGGTACTAATTTATGAGCTTATGATCCTATGAACTTTACATATAGCAAATACAATAGAAAAATATAAAATCATCTGACCTATAAATTAGTAAATATATAACAACTGACTTCTTCCCTGTAGTAGACCAGTGAGACAATGTGAGGTACAGAGAAAGATAATTCTAGAGATATTCAGTTTGATCAGCTTATAATAAAGATTCTGATCACCTGTTTAACTTTTCTTATTCATAATAACTCACTGACAGGCTTTTTTAAGATGATGCATACTTAAAGATATGAAACAGATGAATATGAATTGAAAGCATGAGCTAAGCTCTGTTAGTCTAATGGAGAGTTTGAGAGGTAGTTTGTTCATCTTTTTCAACAAACTAGGAATACATTATTCTATAGCAGAAGGTTGTAGGGTTATATCATTAGGTAATGTTTTATTTGTTTCAAAAGTTCTGTAGCTAGAGTTCATATTGTTATATGTAAAGTATATAGGTTCTGTACTTAAATGTGATTTCATTACACCTGTGTTTTTTTCTCTCTTAAATAAATGTCTGATTTTAAATACATATCTATTGATATTAAGGGATTGAATAATCCAGTAACTAGGGGGAGTCTGTTTAAATACTTGCAATTGCATAAAGCTCAAGTAGTATTTCTACAGGAAACACATTTACTTAATAAAGATGTAAATACACTTTCCTTAAAGAATTATTTGGTTTTACAGGTTCTGGCTTTTGAGCTAAAAGAAGAGGCACCCTCATTTTATGGAAGAACTCACCAGTAATGCCTAAAGTAAAAGATACCTATGTTGATAAAATGGTATGTTAAAAGAGTTGCTATAACTGAGTGGAACAGAAAACTATATACATTGGTGAACTGTTATTTGATTCCAGGGGTTGGAGCTAAAGATGCAATAATTACTTAGACACTATAGCCTATTACATGAAAAGTTAAGTCATAATGGCTGGTGATTTTAATTATATTTTATCAGACAAAGATTACACTGCAGATAGAAAGCTGAAAATCACATCTTCAGCCAAACGCTTAATAAATTTTGTACATCTATTGAATTTAAAGGATATACTGTATATGAGCTAAGGAAAACAAACTCACTTCAATTTCCCCATTATACATATAGATATGGAACACAAACAAATACTGATATTATTTTTGTCTTAAACAATATATCACATATCAGAGAAGTTTCAATAGCTTAATGTCCATTATCAGAACATAATGCTATAATATTTGATATTATTTTAAAAGCTGACAATTTAATACACCACAGAAGATTACCAGCATATATTAATAAAATAAAAGGATTCAAGGATTGGTATGTCAAAGAGATTAAACATTTCCTAGAAATAAACATGAATGTTGATGTAACTGACATTGTCCTCTGGGATTCACTAAAGGCTTACTTAAATGGAAAAGTTACAAGCTGGTATATTAGTAAAACAAGAGATTGGGGCAAAGAATTGGATACACTACAGGCCAAACGGCCAAAATAGACACACTAAAGTTAAAATAAAACCAAATGACATTATTAGTCAGTCTGAACTTAAATACAAAATATGTTGAAATTCTAAATCACAGAGTTTCAATAAACCTGGAAAAACCTAAACTTCAGGCCCTTTAAGCTTGCATAAATGTGCTTTTAGGTCAAAGAAAATGAATAAACTAAATCATATAAAAGAAATTATAACACATATAAATAATAAAAAAGAAAGTAGAACAGATAATAAAGGCATTCTTGAGGGCTTTAAAATATTTTATGAAAATATAAATATTCTTCTTTTTCTTTTGGCTGTTCCCATTAGGGGTCACCACAGCGGATCATCTGTTTCCATTTCTTCCTGTCCTCTGCATCTTGCTCTGTCACACCAACCACCTGCACGTCCTCTCTCACCACATCCATAAACCTTATCTTAGGCCTCCCTCTTTTCCTCTTACCTGGCAACTTCATCCTTAGCCTCCTTTTCCCAATATAACCAGCATCTCTCCTCAGCACATGTCCAAACCAATGCAGTCTCACCTTTTTGGCTTTGTCTCCAAATCGTCCAACCTGGGCTGACCCTCTAATATACTTATTCCTAATCCTGTCTAACCTCAACATACCCATTGCAAATCTTAACATCTTTAACTCTGCCACATACAACTCTGACTCCTGCCTTTTTGTCAATGCCACTGTCTCCAACCCATATAACATAGCTGGTCTCACTACCCTCTTGTAGACCTTCCCTTTCACTCTTACTGGTAATCGTCTGTCACAAATCACTCCTGACACTCTTCTCCACCCACTCTACCCTGCCTGTACTCTCTTCTTCACCTCTCTTCCACACTCGCAATTACTCTGAACTGTTGATCCCAAGTATTTAAACTCATCCAAATATAAATAATAATACAAATAACCTAGATAATGATGATATAGCTGAAACTTTTCTAAGAGAGAATATGAATAATAAAATAACAGGTGAACAAAAAAAAACTGATAGACCATTTACCTTAACAGAAATAAAAGATCAAATAAAAATGTTAACAATTAATAAGGTGCCAGGCTTAGATAGTATTATACCAGAACTGTATAAAATACTACCAGATGATGCAGTTAAACTATTAGATAAGGTCTGTAGAGAAATAAAAACAACTGGTGAAGTCCCTCCATTATGGAAATATTCCCTTATATCACCTATTTTAAACAAGATAAGGATCGTACAAAGTGTTCATCATACAGACCCATTTCACTTTTAAATGTGGACTATAAGATGTTTATATCCATTTTACCTAACAGCATTTATGTACTTATACCTAAACTAATTAACAATGATTAAACTGGATTTATTTTAAATAGACAAGTACAGGATAATATAATAATAATACCCACATTAATAGACTATGCAAATAAAAATAAAGACCGTTCTATCATTAGTCTTGATTTAGATAAGGCTTTTGACTCAGTTAATTGGTTGTACCTGTTTAAAATACTTAAAGTATATAATTTCTCACTTGAGTTAATTGCATTAATTTATAAGTTATACAATAATTTTGTGCTTATATTAAAATAGGTTATTTTCCTTCTAATTCCTTTAAGTTACAAAAAGGCACACAACAAGGCTGTCCATTATCATCTTTACTTTTTGCATTAGTTACAGAACCCTTTGCTAATAGTATTAGATCCAACAAGAACATTAATGGTATCAAAATAAAATACGATTTTGAACTAAAGATTCATATCTTTGATGATGATATTTTACTAACAATAGGGAATATAGAAAATGCATTAGGACATATAATTAGTTCTGTGAGTCAGTTTGAAGAAATTTTAAAGTTAAGATTTAATCATAATAAAACAAGTACATTATCAATTAATAAAAAAAATTTAGAAATCATACAAACATATTCTAACTTCAATTGGAATAGCAATCGAGAGAAATACCTAGATATAACCATTATGTCTGTTAGTAAAGAAATGATGCAAACAAACTTTCAACACGTTGTTTATAACATTTTAAGTTTAGTCAAAAATTGAACAAATTCTTCTTTAACATGGAAGAATGATTAATGCTTATTGATTGTAATTCTCCGTAAAATATAGTTTGTCTCAAAATCTTTAGTACTATTTCCACCAACAAAATTGATGAAGAAGATAAATACTGTTCTACTTATTTATTTTTTTTTTTTTTGGCATCCTAATAAAACAAGAGTTTCCTTTGATTGGCACAGAAAAAGTTGGGATAATGGTGGAATAGGATTCTCTGATATTCAATTGTATGCTACTTCAACAATTGCAAAAGTTATAGTGTTGTGGATAAATTCATCTTATCATTCAAAATAGAAACAAATACGTCAAGGAATATTATTAGTAAATAATAGTTTTATCTGGTTATTAAAAGATTTTTGTGTAAATGGAAATACATCCTCTTTTCAAAATCCCTTTTTAAATAACATAATTTCCTCTTTCCAAAAGTTCACATATTTAAACCATTTTATTAAAGACTTAATATTATCTATATTTCCAATTACATATACAAATGACTGCTTAGAACCTTATAACTTCAACAAAATGCTAGTATTGAAACAACAAAGTAACTTAATTTATTGGCATTAGTTCTTAAATGGTGGTGATATATATATATATATATATATATATATATATATATATATATATATATATATATATACTATTGACAATTTAAGGTCCAAATACAATCAACATTCTGAGAATCAGTTAATTTTTACAAATATTTAGAGACTTTGTGAACACCGAAGTAAACAAAATATTTAACCTAGATCATTCCCCAAATTTTTGGAATTCTTAATAAATATCACTAACAATGCAGTGGCAAATAAATCATATTGTCACAAATTTAGAACATTCTAAGTTAGATTTCACATATTTACACAATTCCTGTTGGAACTATTCCTCAAATTAATAGTGAAGACTTCTCTGAAGAATACAAGAAAATAATAAGATAAAACCACATCTTCATTATATTGGAAAATGTTCAGTTGGAAATTCTTACACAGAGTTTTCTCACACCTAACAAAATTGCAATTATGTATAAATCAAATAGAATGAAATGTTGGATATCTGAGTCTGAAATAATAGCTGATTGGACACATATGGTATATGAATGTGAAGTAATCTCCCCTATTTGGGAAGAAATTAATAGGTTCATTCAAGCTCTATTTTCAGAAAGATGTAATATTTCAAAATCTTTAGTTTTATTTAATGTTCTGATTCCTGAGATAATTCCAAAAAACCATGTACCTCTTCTTTGGTTTATTCTTTGGTTTATTCTTGCTGTAGCTAGAAAAGTAATTACTAAAATTTGGGAAAGTAAAGTTATCCCCTCTAGTATTGAATTTATTAGTATGGCAAACATTATTTGCAGTAGTGAATTGTATACTGTAAAGGAGAACTTTTAATATTATGCATTCATATAAATCTTGGCTTAAACTTAAAGACTTGCTTGAAAAATATTATTTTTTGTTCATATGTATAACTTTGATGTATTGATTAGCTGTAGACCTATGTAATTAGTTATTTGTTTGTTTTATGATTGCTTTGTTTATATATTGTTTAAAACCAAATTAAAAAATTAAAAAAAAACTTTTCAGTAGCAAAGAGGATTCCACAATAGGTATGAAATAAGGGGAAATGTGACCATTAATTTTGATGAAGCAGTAGAGAGAGAGTTCTGCTCTATAGGACTGAGAGATTTCCTTTCTATCAGTGCTTCTCCCCGAAAGGATTAAAACTTCAGTATATTAGGAGTACAGAAGGCTTTATTGATGGGGTCTGCTTTCAACTTCTAAAGGATTTTGGTCTCATTTGAGAAATTACAGTCAGAGAAATAAGCTGGAAGAGAGTTTAGTGCAATCTTTTTGTATAGCTTGATGCTTTTTGTTCTGTATTTAGAATAAAGCTGGTTGAGTTTTGTGAAAGGAAGAATTATGAATTTAGACCCTTTTGAGGACTGTATTAGGAATATTAACCAATGTTTTGTTGCATATGTACTGGGTAAGAGTTTGGGGGGGGTCATTTCAACAATAGATTCTCATCTTTGTAGAAGACTGCTGCAGCATAAAAATGTAATATAATTGCACCAGGCAGCTGCTGATTATTACAGGTATGTACACCTATTATTATGTATGAGATAGTTTTCCTTCAACTGTGAGTCTGTGATGAAGTATTGATTTTCAACTGCTGTGCATGTGTATTAAGGAAGAGTAAGTACAAAGTACATGTCTAGTGTACTTTTGTTGCATTTTCCTTAAGGGATTTAATGTTCTGTAGTATTACAGTTTATTTGTGTACTTTCCAAGCTTCCTACTTTAACTGTGGTTTGGGTGGGCAGTTATTTTGTGTTGGTAGAATTTTTCAACTTTTAAGCTTATTCGTACAGATTGTGTATGTGTGAACATGAGTGTGGTTTGTGGTTAGTCCTGTCTTGTTTGTGGATAGCATTCAGGAATGTGTGTGTTACTGTGTGCGTGTGAACATGAGTGTGGTTTGAGGTTAGTCCTGTCTTGTTTGTGGGTAACATTCAGGAATGTGTGTGCTACTAGCTGAAGCTTCCTTAGATGATTCATAGCGTATTAAAACCACAGTGAGATTCTTGTAACACCTACTGACAAAATGTAAAATCACTACTACATATTGGTCCCCATTAGCCTAGTTAGGAAGCTGTAGCATAGTGATCCATGATTAGAACACTTAGAGTCTCAAGATTTCTTCAACATTTTGTTTATATAATAAAGGATGAGCATGAGCCAGAGACCATCAGCCTAAGCAGCAGAATACTGAGATGTAGGAGTTTTCTTATGTTTCTGCAGTTTGTATATAAAACTTTAAATTAATGTCATTATTCATACATTAATATGCATAAACACTCTGGGTACACCTTGCAGTGATGTAAGTCATTATAATTTTGTTACCTTGTTCTTTATTGTCATGGCATCTCACATCCATTTCTTCAGTGTCATTGGCTTTCTTTTATTCTTTACTGTAACATTGTTTTTTTTTGACTGTGTGAATTTTGAACTGTGGGGATCACACCTTTAGAGATGTAGATAAGTACTGAGTGTGAGATGCCAGCCTCATTTGTCATATACTTTTGCTTATCTTCTGGCAAATATGTGTCTACTACTGTAAGACACCATCATTGCTAATTCAATATTACCATGAGCACAAAACATAAAGTATTTGTTTATTTCTAAGTAGCAATATTTTGTTGTCTGGGCTCATCAGTTTATGTGCATATGTATTCCTGAAGACCTGCAGATAGATATGTTTGCAAGTAATTGGACTAGGACAGATAAGTATGCTCTTGTGTATCCTTGATGGAATGTGATATGAGATGATTTTGCTCATTATTTCATTTGACAACCACTACATCTTATTTAGACATGACTTATAAGAACTTGTCTTGGGTATAAGAACTTGATTAGCTCAAAACTTGACTTATTGGTATAATTTTTACTATTTTGATTTTCTTGGGTTATTAGAAAAAACATCCTTGTTCTTCCACCTATTTCTTTAACAATATACATAGAAACTGCTTTTAGAATTCCTTAATAGTGATTTCTGATGCAGATTGTGTACCATATTTCTTCCTTATTTAGAGGTATGCATTTCCTGTTCCTGATATTAAACTGAGTTTTCCAAAAGTGCACTTATTAGCAGCACAAGATGAGAATGTGGATTGTAAACTGAATGCATGGATAAAAAAAAATCACATTGTTTCATGGCAAATCTTTTCCTTAGATATTCCATTATTCTGCTTACTTTATATGTCACTTTGTCAAAATACCTACTTGTTAGTCTTTATGGTATCAGACAAGTTTTACCCAAAGTCAGTTTTATTTGTTATTATTTATCAATAAACAGTTGTGTGAATTTCCTGGAATTTTTCATCTTTCATCCATCAGCCTTCTCCACCACTGGCCAATTGGTCACGTATTTACTTTCTCCAGGGTGACAGCCAGCATATATGGGCTGTAATTTTAGACAGCCACCACAGGCTTTTCTTGTAAGCCCTAATAATTCTCCCCTGGACAGCTGATGTGCATGCTCACATGTGTGAGGGCCCTACAGTGACCTCCCTTCTTGTAGATGCCCATTCGTCCATGCATGTCCTCCACAGGGTGGAGGGTCCTCTAAAAGGCTATTGATAAAGCAGCTTGGCAGGAGTTGAGAATTTGTCCCTAGCTGACTCACTACACACCTCTCTCCAATCATAAGAGAGATCAAACTGTACTGCATAGATGAGTTACACTGTTCCCCAGGATGGGGATGCATGTCACTTCTACTCACTTCCCCCAGACTTCTCCAGGCCATGAGCATCTATGTGAGTTATCTTAGTCACCATTATAGAATCTAAGAAAACAGAAAGCAAATGGGCCATGTGGAAGGAGCATTAGGCTAGTCAACTTGTGGGTGAGTTTGTGAACACCCATCCAGTTGTCTAACTCCATTTTAAAGAAAGTTATAGTGTCATATTGCTTGATGTGGAATGGAAGGTTATACTACAGAAGGGATAATCATTGTATGGTGAATATGTCTAGCCACCATTTGTTTATTTGTCAAAATATGCAGGTCTCTGGTAATGGAGTTTGACAAGTCTGATCTCTAAAGCCATGGAGTGTATTATTATGGACCTCATAAACAAGGACATAGGCAATCTCCAAGCACTTGACCTCACACAGTTTGGATTCGTCAAGGGTAGATCTTGCCTGTTGAACGTGGTTGACATTTTTGAGACTATCACCAAGGCCATGGATGAGGGAAAGTCAGTACATACAGCTTACCTTGACTTAGCTAAAGCCTTTGACACAATTCCCCACTCTGGCATCATCAAAAAGCTAACACAACTTGGCATAATTCCCTGTCTCATCAGGTGGATGACCAACTGTCTCACTGATAGGACCCACAAGGTCAAAATAGGTACCTCACCTCTGACAGCAGACCTGTCACATCTACTTCTCAGAGGTCCAGGCAAAGAGAAAAGGCCTGTGACGGACCATGTTTGCAAATGACTGTAAGCTGGGTGCTGTCATTGACTCCCCAAATGATGTTAACATACTATGAGAGAGTATCACAGCAGCAAATGACTGATGCCAAATTTATGGCCTTAAGTTAAATGCAAAAAAAATGTATTATCATACCATTCTGCAAAAACACAGCCCCTACATATTACCACATCAACAGCAACCCCCTAAGCACACAACCTGTGTTGAGAGACCTGGGTACACAGGTTGACAACAATCTCACATTCAACCATCATGTAGCGGCAGTGGTCAGAAAAGCCTTTTATTTGGTTCGTCTCATAAGTAAAGAGACTGCATCCAGAAAAAAGTAGGTTATTACCTCTCTGTACTCCTCCCTCATAAGGCCAATAATTTAGTAAAATGCCCTGTTTAGTATGTACCTCTCCAAACACCTACATCAGCTGGAAAGCCCACAGAAGTACTTCGCAAAGTGAATCCATGCCCTCCAACATCTTTCTATGTGGACAGGCTCAGATCACTATCACTGTGCTCAGTATCGTACAAATTGCTCAGAGGTCACCCGTGTCTTGCCTACAAGGCAATCTCAGACCCTATCCTACTAGAGATGCTCCATTGCATCACTGATGCTCTTTAAGTGCAACCTTGATGAGTGGATGGGAAACCACAAGTTTGTCCCAGGGGTTCCACCTGTGTCCCTCATTGACAGGGGTGATAGGTGTGACTGAGTTTTCTTTTGTGGGTATAAACTCTTGGCTAGGCTTGTAAGGGTCCCAGGGTCATTAACCTAGTAACCTGCTATGATCCTATGGATGCTTTGATTTGTGGAGATGTAAGAAGTCTTTGATTGGCATTCCTAATAATTTGAAAATCAAGGCACAAATCACCCCATAGAGCCTACAGGACACTGACTACAGGGACAGATCCTCCAGATTCTCCTGATAGCTCAGTTCTTTTAGGCCCATTATCTTTGAGGTCTCTCTAACTGCTTGATATGTGTACTAATCTATATCCCAAAGAGGGAATTGTATTCTATGATTGGCCTGATCCCTGCAGGATATAGTGGGTAAAAACTTCTTTGGATTTCAAGGAGATATACTTTATGATCAGCTGTGCCAGACAGAATGAATGTCCTCACCACTGTTGTGATAGGATGATCATAGGTTCATAGGTGTGTACTAGGTTAATGGCCCTAGGGCCTTTACAAGCCTAGCCATAGGATTACCGTGGCATAGTGCCACACGACCTTAGTTCCCAGTGCCTCTGTCGAGTAGAGCCACTGGAGTTATCCCTGGGGTGAATTTTCTGTTTCCCATCCACTCATCAAGACTTCTCTTGAAGAGGGTCAGCAAGGTTCTCTGCTTGATATGTATGGGAAGTCTGTTCCGTAACATGGGCAGTCTCTGGGTTATGAACCTGTCTCTCCAGCATGTTCTGTTAATTGTGGTAATGAGGTTGAGGTCTCTGGAGTGTGTGGTGCAGAGGGATTGGGATTTCTTTAGATGTAGCATTTCTAATAGAGCTGGGCCAGACATGGCTTTGTAAGTCAAGCAGAGATCGCCGCTAAGTAGGCGATATGAGACAGAGAATTATTGGAGTTTTTTGAGTCTGTCCATATAGGAGAAGTGTTTAAGGCCTAGGATCCTTTTTGTGAGGTACTTTTGTGGCCTCTCCAGTTGTTGCAGGTATCTAGTGAGGTACATGCCAAATGGGGCATTGTACTCGATGATTAGCCTAATGAGGGAAGAGTAGAGGGAGACAATGACCTCTTTCTTCCTGGATACAAAACCCTTAGTAATGAGATGTGCCACATAGAAGGACTTTCTGACCACAGTGGCAATGTGGTAATCAAAAGAGAGGTTGCTGTCAACCTGTGTTCCCAGATCTCTTTTAATGCCTTCTGTATTCAGTGGGCTACCATCAATGTGGTAATTCATTGGAACCGGGTTTTTTTCCAAAGGGGATGACAACACATTTTTTGGCATTGAACTTAAAGCCATGGTTCTGACACCAGTCATTAGTCACAGTGAGGCCATTCTATAGGATGTCAACATCACTTGGGGAATTAGTAATAGCATCCAACTTGCAAATATCTGCAAACTTTCTCAGCCAGAGTCCCTTCATGTTGGCCTGGACTTCAGAGAAGTAGATACCAAACAGAAGAGGACCCAGGACCGGACCCTGTGGGACTCCACTCATGACTAATGAGCAGTCTGACTTGGAGTCAGCTACTTTCATATTGTGGGTTCTATCTGTGAGCCAGTTTGCAACCCACCTAGTGATATAGGGGCTGATGCCAAGCTTAGTGAGTTTTTCTTTGATTCCCAAGTGGGGAATAGTATCAAAAGCCTTGGCCAGATCAAGGTAGGCTGTATGAACCACCTTGCCTTCATCCACACCTCTGGTGACTGACTCAAAGAAGTCGACCAAGTTGATCAGGCATGATCTACCCTTCGCAAAACCAAACTATGTCGGATCCAGAGTTTGGAGATTCCCTATATCCTTGTTTATTGGGTTCATGATGATGCGTTCCATAGCTTTGCATATCAGACTCGTCAGGCTAATGGGGCGATAGTTCCCAGGGTCTGTAGTCACTTCTCCTTTGTGGAGAGGGATGAATGTAGCAGTGCACCATTTGGCAAGGACAAAGCCTGAGGTGAGGCTGTGATTGAACAGGGCACAAGGGTGAGGTGCCAGTTCACTCTGTAGTTCATGCAGAACACAACCAGGGATATTGCCAGGTCCCATAGAAGCTGTATTCTTGGCCTTGGACAGTGCTGTTTTAACCTGTGCAGCAGTAATACTGGGTGCCTGGCAATCTACTGGTATTGTGATTGGTCCTTTGGGGGGGAGAGAGGGGTAAAGTTGGCACTGAATCTGTTGGCCAGTATACTGGCAATATCTGTTGGCTCAGTATAGGAGGTACCATTGTGCAGTAGCTCAGAGCAAATCTGGGTATTGCCTTGGAGATTCTTTACATAACTATAGAAGGCCTTGTGGTTGTCTTTACTATCTGCTGCAATTCTGTTTTCATACCTAGATTTAGAGGATTTGATGAAGGATCTCACCTTTTTGTTGAGGCAGGTAAGGGAGTTTTTCCAGTCTTGGGACTTCACCTTATTTCGCATCAGTTTCCTCCTTCTGTTGTACAGTTTGTTTATTTCAGGGGACCACCAGATTGGCTTCCTTTTTTTGGTTCTATTGTGTATGGCGAGATCCATGCATTTGTGTACTTGTTTGTACAGTGCATTGGTGTACGATTCTGCGGTCACGCAACTATTCTCCATTTGCATGGGTGCCGTGAAGTTAGCCACCTCTGTTTTTAGGATCCCAAAGTTAGCTTTGGAGAAGTTTTTCATGGTGGTTACCTTTGCTGGGGGTGGGGGGGGGGGGAGGGATGTGGATTTCCAAGGTGATTAGTTTGTGGTTGGATCTAACCAGGGAGGAGCTGACCATTGGTGTAGAGCAATGGTTGCCCATGTTAGTAATGACCAGGTCAAGGATGTTGCTACCTCTAGTGGGGAAAGAATGAGCTGGTCCAGGGCATTGGAATTAATGAACTCCAGGAAATGTTTGGCAAGTGTATTGGTACATGAGTAGTTTACCCAGTTAATAGAGGGGTAGTTGAAGTCGCCTAGTAAGAGAGTGTTAGGTTGGACCCTAATATTCTCCAGGGTGCTTAGGAATGTGGAGTGCAAGTCTTGAGGCATGGGTGGGGACCTATAGTAGGCTACGACCTGAATCGCTGAGTCTTATGCAATGTTAGCTACACCTGAAGTATCTCTGATGCATTATGTTGGGCTACCAGTCTGGAGGTGTGTACATCCTTCATGAATATGGATCATAGGAGAGGAAATTATCTACCCATGTTCCAAGATCTCTCACAATACATTCATTTTGGAATGAGGTGTTTTCTATTGAGAGTTTGTTTTCCAGTTGTGACAATATTGTATTTTTTAGCATTTAGTTTTAGCTTGTTTTCTAAACATCAGCTATTAACATATGTAAGTTCAAATTACACCTTTTGGATTTAAAATGAAGACTTGAGGATGACACATGGTTTATGATCATCTTCAAATTTGGTTTACAGGACAGCCTCTTATATGATTTGGAGATCAGAGAAAAATATTCTGAGTAACGGCAGTTTTAACAAGGATCCCTGAGGGACTCAGCTAGTTACCTTCATGCTCTCTGGGGAAGCACCTCCGGCAACTGTTAAGAAAGGGACTAACACTTGCCAGTCAGTGTACACCGTGGCAAGGGCTACCCATTCTTTCTGACTTGATATCACAGATGTTCTTGCCCACTTACAGACGTGGATTCTGATTCCCATAACAATATAAAAAGTAAAAAATAAGGCTGCAGTGGTACATTATGGTGTGTATAAATATTTAATGGACCGTAAGGGGGTGCTGCTGCTCACCTTAATCCCTGCCTTTTATAATATTTTTTAGTAATACTAGTTACAGTTAGTGCTGACTGTTAAGAAATGGGCTACCACTTACTCCTATAAGGCTGCAATGCTACATGTATGTGCATATAACTTAATGTTACTCCCCTGTTATGTATTATAAAACATAACTATTTATTAGTAAAAATATTGTGAATGGTGAAAGTTAGCCCCTCATATGGCACATTAATTTAAATTACATCCAAATATCATTTTGTACAATAAATGAAACAAAATGCACCTTTGTTTGTTTATTTATTTATTTACATTTCTTAAGTGGGGTAATGCACTGATCGCTGATGACCAATTTCAGGCTCCTCCTAGATGAAGTACAAAACATTTCACATAAAAAAAAATACAGAAATGTAAACAGTAACAGAGTAGTTCAGTATAGTTACATAGGAAA